>NC_057802.1:434419731-434549606 GCF_018294505.1 Triticum aestivum
CGGTTGGGGGGGGCATGCATTCATATATAGCTTAGGATTCCCTTCGTGCCGACACGAGGGAGGAGGGGGGCTGCTAGCTACTTCGCACTTTGCTAGGTGAACCTCGGTTGAGGGGGAGGGGGCATGCATTCATAGCTTAGGATTCCCTTCGTGCCGACACGAGAGGGTGGGAGCAAGCAATACCGTGCGCTTTGCGAGAGAGGTGCCACATCGAAGTTGCATTTAGTATTTGAAAATCAAACCACCCTTTTGATACATAAATTTGGTCCACATGCAAGTGTGTTCGTGTTCTGACCCTCTCCCGCGTCATTTTTCGCCAAATTTATGAACATTAGACAAGTCAGATGACGCAACAAACACGGTTCACTCAAACTAATCGTGTGCCACGCCGGTGCACCTGTCACGCACACATCCGCACAGTACATTGGGCTCCACGAGGCTCCCCCTCTCAAAAATATCAGGGTTTTTCTGTTTCATAACACACGGTTGTTATCTCCGGACCGTGTGCGATGTTTCTTGTTCCCAATCCCGCCTGCATCGAAAATATCTGCCCGCCTCGAGGGTTTTTCTTTTTCATAACACACAGTTGTTATCTCCGGACCATGTGCGATGCACTATCATCAAAATTTTCAATAGCCCGGCATTTCACTCCCGTGTTTGACTCCCGCATAGTAAAATTTTCAGTACCCACGTCATTACCTCAAACACCCCGCGCCCCCTCCACACACACACACACACACACACTAAAACCTCCTCGGGCGTGCGCGCGCACACACACACACACACCCTCCCTCGCTCGAAACCCTAGCGAAGTCCCCGCCGCCGCCGCAAGGCCTCCATTGTCAACATCTGCCGGTTTGCCCGTGCTGCTTACCCACCGATCTCCATACCCAGGTCGCCCTGAGTTTCTTAGATGACGCCTGCCAAACGCCCCCTTTCCCACAGATCCCCATTCCCATCCCCATCCCCCACTCCAGAGCGTCGTAGCCTAAGCCCGACTACGCTTCCCGTGGAGCTCGAGGAGCGACTGGCCCAAAAGAGGTGTATAGCGGTCTCTTCGCCCGACGTTGCCAAGGAAGCTGACGACCATTACTGGCGGCAGACACTCAAGCAGCGGGCTAGAGTATGCGGGCATGTCTCGTCCGCCGGCTACGACATCGAGGTCATCGACAGCGACGCCCTGAGGCGAGTTGTGTCATAGGTTAAGTGGCCCACCCCCAACCCCTCGGGTTCAACCGCCGTCGATCTCATCCATGGCCCCGCCGCTGATCTCCTCTGGCTCGCTGTCAACAATTTGACATTCTACATCGCCATCGAGCCCCTTTTGTCATTTCTGAAGGACACGTTCTGCGACGCTGGCTTGGGATCCACAGCTTCCAATCAGACCTCATCGCCGGCGACCACGAGGAGGGTACCCTCTCTGGCTCTTCCAAGGGGAAAGAGCCCATCTGCTCTTCCAAGGGGAAAGCGCCCGTCTGTGACATCAGGGAGGGCACCCTACAGCCGTGCTCTTGCAAGGGGAAGGAGCCCATCTGCGACAACATGGAGCGCATCCAGGGTCCATGCTCTTCCCACGGGAATGAGCCCATCTGTGACAAGTGAGGAAACCCATGATTTGTTTATTTCAGTTGTTCACAATGTGATGCTCTATATGTGCAATTATTTACTGTGCAGTACATTTCATCAATCCAGTTTTAAACATATCGATAGGAATGCATATATTTGCTTGCTATTAAGCCTGTTATAGCTAGCATATGCCTCTTTTAAAGTTTTTTGATTGTTCGGGTGTTTGTAGTTAGCATATGTGCAGTTTCAAATGCTATCTTTGGTTGTTCGTAGTATGCCTTGTTTATTCCAGTTATTCACAACGTGATGTTCTATATGTGCAAGTATGAACTGTGCAGTTCAATTTCATCAGTACCAGTTTCAACAATACCACTATGAATGACTACATTTGGTTGCTGCATCTTGTAGTTAACACACCTTTCCATTTTTATTTAACCATAACCAGTGTACTTAGACCGGCACAATACCAGTTTGAATGACCATGTTTGCTTGTTGTTAAATGTTAGGCCTGTTGCAGTTAGCACACCTTTCCACTTGTTTTGCTTTACTAGCGTGCTTAAACCTGCACACTGAAGCTATCTTTTGGAGATTATTTTGTTTGCCATGTGTAATTTTGGAAGATGTTTAGCCTGTTGTGCTTAACATGCTTCTTGATGTACCTACACAGGACAATTTTGGGAACGACTGCTATTTTCCATCGAGGTTAGTTTCATCCCATGGCTTATATCTGCTCACTATTCAGGATATCCGTAGCTGGTACCATATAGGCCGGCAGCTGATAAGGGACTAATCGGTGAATCAGACTTTTAACTGAATATATCTGCAACCCATTTTTCCTTAGGTTAACTAGGGCCATATGTAATATATGTGAGGCTACATAGCAACATGCACTGTACTTAATGTCTAAATATGCAATCCTAGGCTACATAGCAACAAGGAAGAGTGTTACATTAATGTTCTAATGATGTCTAGACATACGTAGAAGAGCAGCAGCAACAACACAGCCCTGTTTGGATACTCAACTTAGCTAGAGGTTAGAGTTAGTTTCAAGCTCATTATTAACCCTGGACTAACTCCATCCAAAGAGTTGTTTGGATGGCAGGGTTAGATTGACAATAAATGCACTAGGAGAACTAGCTCCAATTAGCACCTCTTGGGTTGGATACTAGTTTTTTTGGGTGGGTTATAGATGCAACTAGCTCAAACTAGCCCTCATGTTTAGGTATACTTTAGGGCTATTTGAGCCCGAACTAGCTCAAACTAACTGTAACCCGTTCAAATAACTATCATCCAAGAAGATCCTGGAATATTAGGAATCAATATTTTATCACGTTCTGGTGATTTTTAACAATTATTTTTGTGAACAGAAAGTTTCTGCAATTTTCAGCAAGATCAAATAACTATCATCCAAGAAGATCCTATAGGTTAAACTTTGCACAAACACAAATTAAAACATAAAAACAAATCTAACCAGAGGCTAGATCAAATATTTATTCCTAAACAGAAGCAAAAAGCAAAAAACTAAAAATAAAATTGGGTTGCCTCCCAACAAGCGCTATCCTTTAACGCCCCTAGCTAGGCATAATAGCAAGGATAGATCTAGGTATTTCCATCTTTGGTTTTAGGGAAGAAAAGAGCAAACTTGTTATCTATGGAATTAATCTTTCTATTTTGATAAAGCACGTGGCTATTAATGGTAGAAGAAAGATTAAGCACGTTGCGGAAATTTGCATCTAGGCTAGCTTTTATTTCTTTGATAGATTCGTTTTGGTAAGAGAGCAAAAGAGATGTGGATTCAACTTTCTCATTCATGGGGTGCCCAAATATAGTTTTCATATTTTCATAGGTATCTATGGGGTCCCCTTCAAGAAAACCCTCTTCAAAATAGAATCTAAAACTTGTTTGAATGAAGCGGGCAACCCAACATAAAAGCTTTTTAAGTAAACCTCAATTTGATATTGGGGTACATAGCTAGCCCGGATCCTTAACAACCTATCCCAAGCATCTTTCAAAGATTCATCGAGTAAATAACGAAAAATTCCAGAATCATCTTCATCAAAATTATTAAGATTCTCATTGATAACTCCGGCAGGTTTTTCCATAGTATCTCTATTTATGAGTTTAGATAAAATAGCAGGATTGTCTAAAGTGCTAAAACTCGGGAGAGAAACCCCAACCCTTTTTGATTCTGACATGGCGAAAGGAAGGCGAGCAGAAAAGAGAGGGTGAATGAAACGGCAAGGGTGACGTGGGGGAGAGGAAAACGAGAGGCAAATGGCAAATAATGTAATGTGGGAGATAAAGGTTTGTGATGGGTACTTGGTATGTTGACTTTTGCGTAGACTCCCCGGCAACGGCGCCAGAAATCCTTCTTGCTACCTCTTGAGCACTGCGTTGGTTTTCCCTTGAAGAGGAAAGGGTGATGCAGGAAAGTAGCGTAAGTATTACTCTCAGTTTTTGAGAACCAAGGTATCAATCCACTAGGAGGCCACGCACGAGTCCCTCGCACCTACACAAACAAATAAATCCTCGCAACCAACGCAATAAAGGGGTTTTCAATCCCTTCACGGTCACTTACGAGAGTGAGATCTGATAGATATGATAAGATAATATTTTTGGTATTTTTATGATAAAGATGCAAAGTAAAGAAAGCAAAATAAAAACGGCGCCAGAAATAGCTTGTTGTTGGGAGATTAAATATGATGGAAAATAGACCCGGGGGCCATAGGTTTCACTAGTGGCTTCTCTCAAGAGCATAAGTATTACGGTGGGTGAACAAATTACTGTTGAGCAATTGACAGAATTGAGCATAGTTATGAGAATATCTAGGTATGATCATGTATATAGGCATCACGTCCGAGACAAGTAGACCGACTCCTGCCTGCATCTACTACTATTACTCCACACATCGACCGCTATCCAGCATGCATCTAGAGTATTAAGTTCATAAGAACAGAGTAACACTTTAAGTAAGATGACATGATGTACAGGGATAAACTCATGCAATATGATATAAACCCCATCTTGTTATCCTCGATGGCAACAATACAATACGTGCCTTGCTGCCCCTATTGTCACTGGGAAAGGACACTGCAAGATTGAACCCAAAGCTAAGCACTTCTCCCATTGCAAGAAAGATCAATCTAGTAGGCCAAACGAAACTGATAATTCAAAGAGACTTGCAAAGATAACCAATCATACATAAAAGAATTCAGAGAAGAATCAAATATTGTTCATAGATAATCTTGATCATAAACCCACAATTCATCGGTCTCAACAAACACACCGCAAAAGAAGATTACATCGAATAGATCTCCACAAGAGAGGGGGAGAACATTGTATTGAGATCCAAAAAGAGAGAAGAAGCCATCTAGCTAATAACTATGGACCCAAAGGTCTGAGGTAAACTACTCACACATCATCGGAGAGGCTATGGTGTTGATGTAGAAGCCCTCCGTGATCGATGCCCCCTCCGGCGGAGCTCCGGAAAAGGCCCCAAGATGGGATCTCACGGGTACAGAAGGTTGCGGCGGTGGAATTAGGTTTTTGACTCCGTATCTGGTAGTTTGGGGGTACGTAGGTATATATAGGAGGAAGAAGTACGTCAGTGGAACAACGTGGGGCCCACGAGGGTGGAGGGGGCGCCCAGGGGGGTAGGCGCGCCCCCTACCTCGTGCCCTCCTGGTTGATGTCTTGACGTAGGGTCCAAGTCCTCTGGATCACGTTCGTTCCGAAAATCACGTTCCCGAAGGTTTCTTTCCGTTTGGACTCCGTTTGATATTCTTTTTCTGCGAAACTCTGAAATAGGCAAAAAACAACAATTCTGGGCTGGGCCTCTGGTTAATAGGTTAGTCCCAAAAATAATATAAAAGTGTATAATAAAGCCCATTAATGTCCAAAACAGAATATAATATAGCATGGAACAATCACAAATTATAGATACGTTGGAGACGTATCAAGCATCCCCAAGCTTAATTCCTGCTCGTCCTCGAGTAGGTAAATGATAAAAACAGAATTTTTGATGTGGAATGCTACTTGGCACAATTTCAATGTAATTCTCTTAATTGTGGTATGAATATTCAGATCCGAAAGATTCAAGACAAAATTTTAATATTGACATAAAAATAATAATACTTCAAGCATACTAACTAAGCAATTATGTCTTCTCAAAATAACATGGCCAAAGAAAGTTATCCCTACAAAATCATATAGTCTGGCTATGCTCTATCTTCACCACACAAAGTATTTAAATCATGCACAACCCCAATGACAAGCCAAGCAATTGTTTCATACTTTTGATGTTCTCAAACTTTTTCAATCTTCACGCAATACATGAGCGTGAGCCATGGACATAGCACTATATGTGGAATAGAATGGTGGTTGTGGAGAAGACAAAAAAGGAGAAGATAGTCTCACATCAACTAGGCATATCAACAGGCTGTGGAGATGCCCATTAATAGATATCAATGTGAGTGAGTAGGGATTGCCATGCAACGGATGCACTACAGCTATAAGTATATGAAAGCTCAACAAAAGGAACTATGTGGGTGTGCATCCAACTCACTTGCTGATGTCTACTACGCAACCTTCTTCTTGTAGACGTTGTTGGGCCTCCAAGTGCAGAGGTTTGTAGGACAGTAGCAAGTTTCCCTCAAGTGGATGACCTAAGGTTTATCAATCCCTGGGAGGCGTAGGATGAAGATGGTCTCTCTCAAGCAACCCTGCAACCAAATAACAAAGAGTCTCTTGTGTCCCCAACACACCCAATAAAATGGTAAATTGTATAGGTGCACTAGTTCGGCGAAGAGATGGTGATACAAGTGCAATATGGATGGTAGATATAGGTTTTTGTAATCTGAAAATATAAAAGCAGCAAGGTAACAAGTGGTAAAAGTGAGCGTAAACGGTATTGCAATGCTAGGAAACAAGGCCTAGGGTTCATACTTTCACTAGTGCAAGTTCTCTCAACAATAATAACATAATTGGATCATATAACTATCCCTCAACATGCAACAAAGAGTCACTCCAAAGTCACTAATAGCGGAGAACAAACGAAGAGATTATGGTAGGGTACGAAACCACCTCAAAGTTATTCTTTCCAATCAATCCATTGGGCTATTCCTATAAGTGTCACAAACAACCCTAGAGTTCGTAGTAAAATAACACCTTAAGACACACATCAACCAAAACCCTAATGTCACCTAGATACTCCAATGTCACCTCAAGTATCCGTGGGTATGATTATACGATATGCATCACACAATCTCAAATTCATCTATTCAACCAACACATAGAACCTCAAAGAGTGCCCAAAAGTTTCTACCGGAGAGTCAAGACGAAAACGTGTGCCAACCCCTATGCATAGTTTCATGGGCGGAGCCCGCAAGTTGATCACCAAAACATACATCAAGTGGATCAATATAATACCCCATTGTCACCACGGGTATCCCACGAAAGACATACATCAAGTGTTCTCAAATCCTTAAAGACTCAATCCGATAAGATAACTCAAAAGGGGAAACTCAATCCATTACAAGAGAGTAGATGGGGAGAAACATCATAAGATCCAACTATAATAGCAAAGCTCACGATACATCAAGATCGTACCACCTCAAGAACACGAGAGAGAGAGAGAGATCAAACACATAGCTACTGGTACATACCCTCAGCCCCGAGGGTGAACTACTCCCTCCTCGTCATGGAGAGCGCCGGGATGATGAAGATGGCCACCGGTGAGGGTTCCCCCCTCCGGCAGGGTGCCGGAATAGGGTCCCGATTGATTTTTGGTGGCTACAGAGGCTTGCGGCAGCGGAACTCCCGATCTCTTCTGTTCCCCGATGGTTTTAGGGTATATGGATATATATATATATAGGCGAAAGAAGTCGGCCAGGGGAGCAACGAGGGGCCCACGAGGGTGGAGGGCGCGCCCAGAGGGGGTGGGTGCGCCCCCTGCCTCGTGCCTTCCTCGTTGCTTCCCTTACGTATACTCCAAGTCTTCTGGATTGCTTCCGTTCCAAAAATAACTCTCCCGAAGGTTTCATTCCGTTTGGACTCCATTTGATATTCCTTTTATGCGAAACACTGAAACAAGGGAAAA
This sequence comes from Triticum aestivum, assembly GCF_018294505.1. Classification (NCBI taxonomy): domain Eukaryota; kingdom Viridiplantae; phylum Streptophyta; class Magnoliopsida; order Poales; family Poaceae; genus Triticum; species Triticum aestivum. The sequence goes on from NC_057802.1 coordinate 434,427,395, forward strand.
AACAAAAACTGGCACTGGGCTCTGGGTTAATAGGTTAGTCCCAAAAATAATATAAAAGTGTATAGTAAATCCCATTAAACATCCAAGATGGATAATATAATAGCATGAATACTTCATAAATTATAGATACGTTGGAGACGTATCACTTGCTCACGAAGACCTAGGGCATTTTGAGGAAGCCCATCATTGGAATATACAAGCCAAGTTCTATAATGAAAATTTCCCACTAGTATATGAAAGTGATATCATAGGAGACTCTCTATCATGAAGATCATGGTGCTACTTTGAAGCACAAGTGTGGTACAAGGATAGTAACATTGTCCCTTCTCTCTTTTTCTCTCATTTTTTTATTTGGGCCTTTTTTTATGGCCTCTTTTTTTTTTATCCGGAGTCTCATCCCGACTTGTGGGGGAATCATAGTCTGCATCATCCTTTCCTCACTTGGGACAATGCTCTAAAAAATGATGATCATCACACTTTTATTTACTTACAACTCAACAATTACAACTCAATACTTAGAACAAAATATGACTCTGTGAATGCCTCCGGTGGTGTACCGGGATATGCAATGAATCAAGAGTGACATGTATGAAAGAATTATGAACGATGGCTTTGCCACAAATACGATGTCAAGTACATGATCATGCGAAGCAATATGACAATGATGGAGCGTGTCATAGTAAACGGAATGGTGGAAAGTTACATGGCAATATATCTCGGAATGGCTATGGAAATTCCATGGTAGGTAGGTACGGTGGCTGTTTTGAGGAAGGTATAGGGTGTATGATACCGGCGAAAAGTGCGCGGTATTAGAGAGGCTAGCAATGGTGGAAGGAAGGAAGAAAAGTGTGTATAATCCAAGGACTCAACATTAGTCATAAAGCACTCATATACTTATTGCAAAAATCTACAAGTTATCAAAGCAAAGTATTATGCGCATGCTCCTAGGGGGATAGATTGGTAGGAAAATACCATCGCTCGTCCCCGACTGCCACTCATAAGGAAGACAATCAATAAATAAATCATGCTTCGACTTCATCACATAACGGTTCACCATACGTGCATGCTACGGGAATCACAAACTTTAACACAAGTATTTCTCAAATTCACAACTACTCAACTAGCATGACTCTAATATCATCATCTCCATATCTCAAAACAATTATCAAGCATCTAACTTCTCATAGTATTCAACACACTCATAAGATTTTTTTATTGATCTTGAATGCCTATCATAATTAAAGCAAATTACCATGCTGTTTTGTAGGACTCTCAAAATAATCTAAGTGAAGCATGAGAGAACAATAGTTTCTATAAAACAAAATCACCACCGTGCTCTAAAAGATATAAATGAAGCACTAGAGCAAAAACTATATAACTCAGAAGATATAAGTGAAGCACATAGAGTATTCTAACAATTTCCGAATCATGTGTGTCTCTCTCAAAAGGTGTGTACAGCAAGGATGGTTGTGGCAAACTAACAAACAAAGACTCAACTCATACAAGACGCTCCAAGCAAAACACATATCATGTGGTGAATAAAAATATAGCTCCAAGTAAAGTTACCGATGGAAGTAGACGAAAGAGGGGATGCCTTCCGGGGCATCCCCAAGCTTTGGCTTTTTGGTGTCCTTAGATTATCTTGGGGTGCCATGGGCATCCCCAACCTTAGGCTCTTGCCACTCCTTGTTCCATAATCCATCAAATCTTTTACCCAAAACTTGAAAACTTCACAACACAAAACTTAACAGAAAATCTCGTGAGCTCCGTTAGCGAAAGAAAAGAAAACACCACTTCAAGGTACTGTAATGAACTCATTCTTTATTTATATTGGTGTTAAACCTAATTTATTCCAACTTCTCTATGGTTTATAAACTATTTTACTAGCCATAGATTCATCAAAATAAGCAAACAACACACGAAAAATAGAATCTATCAAAAACAGAACAGTCTATAGTAATCTGTAACTAACGCAAACTTCTGGAACTCCAAAAATTCAGGAAAACTAGGACGACCTAGACTATTTGTTTATTGATCAGCAGCAATTTTAATCAATATTTTATCACGTTCTGGTGATTTTTAACAATTAGTTTCGTGAACAGAAAGTTTCTGCAATTTTCAGCAAGATCAAATAACTATCATCCAAGAAGATCCTATTGGTTAAACTTGGCACAAACACTAATAAAAACATAAAAAGAAATCTAACCAAAGGCTAGATCAAATATTTATTCCTAAACAGAAGCAAAATGCAAAAAACTAAAAATAAATTTGGGTTGCCACCCAACAAGCGCTATTGTTTAACGCCCCTAGCTAGGCATAATAGCAAGGATAGATCTAGGTATTGCCATCTTTGGTTTTAGGGAAGAAAAGAGCAAACTTGTTATCTATGGAATTAATCTTTCTATTTTGATAAAGCACATGACTATTAATGGTAGAAGAAAGATTAAGCACGTTCCGGAAATTTGCATCTAGGCTAGCTTTTATTTCTTTGATAGATTCGTTTTGGTAAGAGAGCAAAAGAGATGTGGATTCAACTTTCTCATTCATGGGGTGCCCAAATATAGTTTTCATATTTTCATAGGTATCTATGGGGTCCCCTTCAAGAAAACCCTCTTCAAAAATAGAATCTAAAACTTGTTTGAACGAAGCGGGAAACCCAACATAAAAGCTTTTTAAGTAAACCTCAATTTGATATTGGGGTACATAGCTAGCCCGGATCCTTAACAGCCTATCCCAAGCATCTTTCAAAGATTCATCAAGTAAATAACGAAAAATTCCAGAATCATCTTCATCAAAATTATTAAGATTCTCATTGATAACTCCGGCAGGTTTTTCCATAGTATCTCTATTTATGAGTTTAGATAGAATAGCAGGCTTGTCTAAAGTGCTAAAACTCGGGAGAGAAACCCCAACCCTTTTTGATTCTGACATGGCGAAAGGAAGGCGAGCGGAAAAGAGAGGGCGAATGAAACGGCAAGGGTGACATGGGGGAGAGGAAAACGAGAGGCAAATGGCAAATAATGTAATGCGGGAGATAAGGGTTTGTGATGGGTACTTGGTATGTTTACTTTTGCGTAGACTCCCCGGCAACGGCGCCAGAAATCCTTCTTGCTACCTCTTGAGCACTGCGTTGGTTTTCCCTTGAAGAGGAAAGGGTGATGCAGCAAAGTAGCGTAAGTATTTCCCTCAGTTTTTGAGAACCAAGGTATCAATCCAGTAGGAGGCCACGCACGAGTCCCTCGCACCTACACAAACAAATAAATCCTCGGAACCAACGCAATAAAGGGGTTCTCAATCCTTCACGGTCACTTACGAGAGTGAGATCTGATAGATATGATAAGATAATATTTTTGGTATTTTTATGATAAAGATGCAAAGTAAAGAAAGCAAAATAAAAATGGCGCCAGAAATAGCTTGTTGCCGGGAGATTAAATATGATGGAAAATAGACCCGGGGGCCATAGGTTTCACTAGTGGCTTCTCTCAAGAGCATAAGTATTACGGTGGGTGAACAAATTACTATTGAGCAATTGACAGAATTGAGCATAGTTATGAGAATATCTAGGTATGATCATGTATATAGGCATCACGTCCGAGACAAGTAGACCGACTCCTGCCTGCATCTACTACTATTACTCCACACATCGACCGCTATCCAGCATGCATCTAGAGTATTAAGTTCATAAGAATAGAGTAACGCTTTAAGTAAGATGACATGATGTACATGGATAAACTCATGCAATATGATATAAACCCCATCTTGTTATCCTCGATGGCAACAATACAATACGTGCCTTGCTGCCCCTACTGTCACTGGGAAAGGACACCGCAAGATTGAACCCAAAGCTAAGCACTTCTCCCATTGCAAGAAAGATCAATCTAGTAGGCCAAACGAAACTGATAATTCGAAGAGACTTGCAAAGATAACCAATCATACATAAAAGAATTCAGAGAAGAATCAAATATTGTTCATAGATAATCTTGATCATAAACCCACAATTCATCGGTCTCAACAAATACACCGCAAAAGAAGATTACATCGAATAGATCTCCACAAGAGATGGGGAGAACATTGTATTGAGATCCAAAAAGAGAGAAGAAGCCATCTAGCTAATAACTATGGACCCGAAAGTCTGAGGTAAACTACTCACACATCATCGGAGAGGCTATGGTGTTGATGTAGAAGCCCTCCGTGATCGATGCCCCCTCCGGCGGAGCTCCGGAAAAGGCCCCAAGATGGGATCTCACGTGTACAGAAGGTTGAGGCGGTGGAATTAGGTTTTTGGCTCCGTATCTAGTAGTTTGGGGGTACGTAGGTATATATAGGAGGAAGAAGTACGTCGGTGGAACAACGTGGGGCCCACGAGGGTGGAGGGCGCGCCCCCTATCTCGTGCCCTCCTGGTTGATGTCTTGACGTAGGGTCCAAGTCCTCTTGATCATGTTCGTTCCGAAAATCACGTTCCCGAAGGTTTCTTTCCGTTTGGACTCCGTTTGATATTATTTTTCTGCGAAACTCTGAAATTGGCAAAAAATAGCAATTCTGAGCTGGGCCTCCGGTTAATAGGTTAGTCCCAAAAATAATATAAAAGTGTATAATAAAGCCCATTAATGTCCAAAACAGAATATAATATAGCATGGAACAATAAAAAATTATAGATACGTTGGAGACGTATCAATATGTCATTGGTAATGATCCGCGTTTCGATCCTTTCTGCGTATGGGGCAATGGGATATCGATGAACCAGCATCAAGTGAGGAAGCTGATAAAGATTGTTAGTAAAATGGGTCCAAAGATGGCAATTAAACTATTTGTTTACACTTTATCCAAGACAACAATGAACTGCAGGATGGTAAGTAAGAACTCTGCGGCCTTCTTTTTACTGCCCATATTGAGTTGTGTTAGATGACAATGTGTGAAATCTTATTCCTTTGAAGTGGTTGCCAAAGCAGTTTACTCAAGATTACCTCTCAAACTACATGATTGGTGGGCATGCAAAGTTAAAGTATTTCTACCAGAACACGATGATTATCTAGATGTTTTCATGAAGACCGTGAAGGATGGGCGGTCGGCCATCACAAGGGGTTGGACTAGAGTCGTGCGTGCCTTCTGCATGGAGGAGGGCACAATATGGGCATTCCGCTTCACCTTGTTCAGCAACCAGAATATATTTCACCTCTTTCTTTACCATCTTTAATAGTACAAGTATACAACTGTGGTTCATCATTCTTTATTTGGTTCTTATGTAATTCTTGAACATATGTACCTATGAATCGAATAATGCATTGGTTGTTTGAACCTGATGGATATGAATAAAGCTGTAGCATACATTCAAATTCAAATCCAAATCCGGTACAATTTGGAAAAGCATCAATTAAGTTACGGTGAAATTACGCTCTCCAGCTTGTTACGGCACACACGGTTGGTAAAACACATACGTTTGCGATATGCACCATAATCCGAGACGGTTCATAGAGAGGAAACGTGTGCAAGCATGCACACAGTTGCCGTTTGCAAAGCATGTGCGATGTCAGACAATATCACAAACGGTGCGGGCAAACTAAACGTTTGTGTTAGTTGCCTTATCGTACACGATTCGCAACCATAAACTGTTTCTGATGAAGTATGCATCGTAAATGTTGCACCACAGAATAGCGTGTGCGATAGTTGTCGTGTACGATGATGTTACGACGGTCCGACGTTTCGTAATCCTGTCCGACACTCGTACGACGATTAGCTAATCTTCTTAATGGTGAACCGTTTGTGATGGGCCGCACATCATACACGTTCTATAATAGTGAACCGTTTGTGATGGGCCGCGCATCATAAACATAGCACCACAGAATACTGACTGCGATGGCAATGCGAGCAGAAACGAGTAGGAGTACTGTAGGGGCCCTATCCCCGACGGTTTGTGGGTCGTGTGGGAAGGACCCCCCTATCGCCCACACTCACTTGGTGATGGTTCCAAATGCCGTCGCGGAAAGGGGTTTTAAACCGTTTGTTTAAGACCGACGCGCACCAGTGATACATGTTATTGATGTGTACTTTACTAGTGTTTATAGCAACCCCTCAGTATTTGTTACTGGTATAGTTGCTAAGAGTAGTAACTCGAAACGGGAGTTGTAAAATAAATAGAGACTAGTTAAGGGCGAGGTGATGATGTGAGTTGGAAGTGATTCCAAGGTTGATAAGATCACCATCGCACACTCCCTTTACCTTCGGGATTAGTGTTGAACCTAAAATAAATGTTATTTGATGTTTGCGTTGAGCATGAATATGATTCGGTCATATTTATTGCAATACGGTTATTCATTTAAATCAAAGAATAATTGTTATTCTGTTTACATGAATAAAATCTTCTGTGGTCATACACCCGAGGTGAATGGTTTATTGAATCTCGATCGTAGTAATACACATATTCATAATATTGATGCCAAAAGATGCAAAGTTGATAATGATAGTGCAACATATTTGTGGCACTGCCGTTTAGGTCATATTAGTGTAAAGCGCATGAAGAAACTCCATGTTGATGGGATTTTGGAATCACTTGATGCTTGCGAACCATGCCTCATGGGCAAGATGACTAAGACTCTGTTCTCCAGAACAATGGAGCGAGCAACAGACTTGTAGGAAATAATACATACTGATGTATGTGGTCCGATGAGTGTTGATGCTTGCGGCGGGTATCATTATTTTCTGACTTTCACAGATGATTTTAGAAGATATGAGTATATCTACTTGATGAAACATAAGTCTGAAACATTTGAAAAGTTCAAAGAATTTCAGAGTGAAGTGGAAAATCATTGTAACAAGAAAATAAAGTTTCTACAATCTGATCGTGGAGACGAATATTTGAGTTACGAGTTTGGTCTTCATTTGAAACAATGTGGAATAGTTTCACAAATTCACGCCACCTGGAACACCACAGCGTAATGGTGTGTCCGAACGTCGTAACCATACTTTATTAGATATGGTGCGATCTATGATGTCTCTTACCGATTTGCCACTATCATTTTGGGATTATGCATCAGAGACAGCTGCATTCACGTTAAATAGGGCACCATCTAAATCCGTTGAGACGACACCATGTGAACTATGGTTTGGCAAGAAACTTAAGTTGTCATTTCTTAAAGTTTGGAGTTGCGATGCTTATGTGAAAAAGTTTCAACCTGATAAGATCAAACCCAAATCGGAGAAGTGTGTCTTCATAGGATACCCAAAAGAAACTGTTGGGTACACCTTCTATCACAGATCCGAAGGCAAGATATTCGTTGCTAAGAATGGATCCTTTCTAGAGAAGGAGTTTCTCTCGAAAGAAGTGAGTGGGAGGAATGTAGAACTTGATGAGGTAATTGTACTTTCTCCCTTATTGGAAAGTAGTTCATCATAGAAATCAGTTCCAGTGATTCCTACACCAATTAGTGAGGAAGCTAATGATGATGATCATGAAACTTCTGATCAAGTTGCTACCAAACCTCGTAGGTCAACCAGAGTAAGATCCGCACTAGAGTGGCATGGTAATCCTGTTCTGGGGGTCATGTTACTTGACCATGACAAACCTACGAACGCAATGATGAGCCCAGATTCCACGAAATGGCTTAAGGCCATGAAATATGAGATAGGATCCATGTATGAGAACAAAGTATGGACTTTGATTGACTTGCCCGATGATCGGTGAGCCATTGAGAATAAATGGATCCTCAAGAGGAAGACGGACGCTGATAGTAGTGTTACTATCTACAAAGCTCGAATTGTCGCTAAAGGTTTTTGACAAGCTCAAGGTGTTGACTACGATGAGATTTTATCACTCGCATCGATGCTTAAGTCTGTCCGAATCATGTTAGCAATTGCCACATTTTATGAAATCTAGCAAATGGATGTCAAAACTACATTCCTTAATGGATTTCTTAAAAGAAGAGTTGTATATGATGCAACAAGAAGGTTTTGTCAATCCTAAATGTGTTGACAAAGTGTGCAAGCTCCAGCGACCCATCTATGGACTGGTGCAAGCATCTCGGAGTTGGAATGTACGCTTTGATAAGTTCATCAAAGCATATAGTTTTATACAGACTTGCAGTGAAGCCCGTATTTACAAGAAAGTGAGTGGGAGCACTACAGCCTTTCTGATAAGTATATGTGAATGACATATTGTTGATCGGAAATGATGTAGAATTTTCTGGAAAGCATAAAGGAGTGTTTGAAAGGATTTTTTCAAAGAAAGACCTCGGTAAAGCTGCTTACATATTGGGCATCAAGATCTATAGAGATAGATCAAGATGCTTGATAAGATTTTTTCAACGAATACATACCTTGACAAGATTTTGAAGTAAGTTCAAAATGGAACAGTCAAAGAAGGAGTTCTTGCCTGTGTTGCAAGGTGTGAGGTTGAGTAAGACTCAAAACCCGACCACAGCAGAAAATAGAAAGAGAAGGAAAGTCATTCCCTATGCCTCAGTCATAGGTTCTATAAAGTATGCTATGCTGTGTACCTCACCATGAGTTTGGCAAGAGGGTACAATAGTGATCCAGGAGTGGATCACTGGACAGCGGTCAAAATTATCCTTAGTGGTATAAGGATATGTTTCTCGGTTATGGAGGTGACAAAGAGTTCATCGTAAAGGGTTATGTCGATGCAAGCTTTGACACTGATCCAGATGACTCTGAGTCTCAATCTGGATACATATTGAAAGTGGGAGCGATTAGCTAGAGTAGCTCCGTGCAGAGCATTGTAGACATAGAAAATTTGCAAAATACATACGGCTCTGTATGTGGCAGACTCGTTGACTAAAACTTCTCTCACAAGCAAAACATGATCACTCTTTGGGTGTTAATCACATAGCGATGTGAACTAGATTATTGACTCTAGTAAACCTTTTTGGGTGTTAGTCACATGGCGATGTGAACTAATCACATAGTGATGTGAACTATTGGTGTTAAATCACATGACGATGTGAACTAGATTATTGACTCTAGTGCAAGTGCGAGACTGAAGGAAATATGCCCTAGAGGCAATAATAAAGTTATTATTTATTTCCTTATATCATGATAAATGTTTATTATTCATGCTAGAATTGTATTAACCGGAAACTTAGTACATCTGTGAATACATAGACAAAAACATATTCTCCCTAGTATGCCTCTACTTGACTAGCTTGTTTGTCAAAGATGGTTATGTTTCCTGACCATAGACATGTGTTGTCCTTTGATGAATGGGATCACATCATTAGAGAATGATGTGATGGACAAGACCCATCCGTTAGCTTGGCATAATGATCATTTAGTTTTATTGCTATTGCTTTCTTCATGACTTATACATGTTCCTCTGACTATGAGATTATGCAACTCCCGAATACCGGAGGAACACCTTGTGTGCTATAAAATGTCACAACGTAACTGGGTGATTATAAAGATGCTCTACAGGTGTCTCCAAAGGTGTTTGTTGGGTTGGCATAGATCGAGATTAGGATTTGTCACTCCTTGTATCGGAGAGGTATCTCTGGGCCCTCTCAGTAATGCACATCATTATGAGCCTTGCAAGCAATGTGACTAATGAGTTAGTTGCGGGATGATGCATTATGGAACGAGTAAAGAGACTTGCCGGTAACGAGATTGAACTAGGTATGATGATACCAACGATCGAATCTCGGGCAAGTAACATATCGATGACAAAGGGAACAACGTATGTTGTTTTGTGGTTTGACCGATAAAGATCTTCGTAGAATATGTAGGAGCCAATATGAGCATCCAGGTTCCGCTATTGGTTATTAATCGGAGATGTGTCTCGGTCATGTCTACATAATTCTCGAACCCGTAGGGTCCGCACGCTTAACGTTCGATGAGGATTTGTATTATGAGTTATGTGATTTGATGACCGAAGTTTCTTCGGAGTCCCGGATGAGATCACGGACATGACGAGGAGTCTCGAAATGGTCGAGAGGTAAAGATCGATATATTGGAAGGCTATATTCGGACATCGGAAAGGTTCCGAGTGATTCAGGTATTTTTCTGAGTACCAGAGAGTTACGGGAATTCGCTGGGGAAGTAGTGGGCCTTAATGGGCCATACGGGAAAGGAGAGAAGGGCCTCAAGGTGGCTGCGCGCCCCCCCATGGGCTGGTCCGAATTGGACTAGGAGGGGCCGGCGCCCCCTCCTTCCTTCTCCCCTCTTCCTCCTTCCCTTCCTTCTCCTAATTGGAATAGGAAAGGGGGGGGGGGATCCTACTTGGACCGGGAGTCCAAGTAGGACTCCCCCTTGGCGCGCCCCCTCAAGGGCCGGCCTCCTCTTCCTCCCTCCTTTATATACGTGGGCAGGGGGCACCCCAAAGGCACACAAGATTTGTCTTAGCCGTGTGCGGTGCCCCCCTCCACAGTTACACACCTCGGTCATATTGTCGTAGTGCTTAGGCGAAGCCCTGCGTCGGTAACTTCATCATCACCGTCACCACGCCGTCGTGTTGACGAAACTCTCCCTCGGCTCAGGTGGATCTAGAGTTCGAAGGACGTCACCGAGCTAAACGTGTGCAGATCGCGGAGGTGCCGTGCGTTCGGTACTTGATTGGTTGGATCGCGAAGACGTTCGACTACATCAACCGCGTTACTTAACGCTTCGCTTTTGGTCTACGAGGGTATGTGGACACACTCTCCCCGCTCGTTGCTATGCATCTCCTAGATAGATCTTGCGTGATCGCAGAAATTTTGGAATGGGCAGTAATCTGCGCCGGTGCGCCGGCCCAAATTTGGGCCGGTCGCACCACAACCCTACGATTAGCACACGTGTAACCGCCCGATTTGCCAGTTGGCCCATGTCCCTCGTCATCTTCGTCTTCCACTTCCACCACCGCAAGATCCCCAAAATCCTCCCTTCCAGCGTCGTTCCCCGCACCACGGGCCACCCCCCGCTGGCTGCAGACCTCGCAGCAGGTCGCCCTCGCCCCGTGGAGATCGTAGTTGGCCGCACTCCGCCTCGCTGCTTGTCGTCGCCCGTCTCCAACACGAAGTCGTCGCCCCTCGTAGCAAAACAAAGCAAAGATGGACGGCGCCTCTCACCTTGCAGCACCTAGCCCCGCCCCCGTCGCCGTAGCGCGCACGTTGCAGCACCACCGTGCTGCCGGCCGTAGCTCTCACCGTCGTCCGCTCGTACCATCGGCGTTCCCCCGGTTGAAGCTTTTTCACGTATACTGTTGAAGCTTTTCTAGCAAATGGTTGAAGCTTTTCTAGAAAATGGTTGAAGCTTTTCTGGAAAATGGATGAAGCATTTTTCCTTTTCGCTGTGCTCGAATGAAGCTTTCTCAAACGCCGGTTGAATCTTTTCACATATACAGTTGAAACTTTTAGGCATGTTGAAGCTTTTTTGGTTTTCACTGTTCTCGGTTTGAAGCTTTATCAAAACGCCAGTTGAAACTTTTCTCAAACAAGTTGAAGCTTTTCCTGTCAGTGGTTGTAACTTTTTTCATTGCACGGTGCCTAGGTTGAAGCTTCGGCTACCGCCGTTGAAGCTTTTCCTGCCGATGGTTGAAGCTTTTTTGTCAACGTTTGTAGCTTTTTTCACTGCGCAGTGCCCGGTTGAAGCTTTCTCTATTGCTGGTTAAAAAATTTCCCACATACAGTTGAAGCTTTTTCTTTCAACGGTTGCAGCAAACGGGAGCACGGTTCCCCAGCTTCGCCCATGGTGACCGTCGCAGCTCGCCGGCCGTGTGCAAGATGCAGCTTCGTCACGCACCGAGTCGCACAGCCATGCTGGATGCAGCTCGGCACCATGCCCTTTGCATGTGTCGCGCGTGGCCAGCCGGCCTTGTGGCAGCTCGCACGTGAGCCATGGCGGGAAGTGGGATTGGGGAGCAAGTATTCTGGAGATGAGGACGTTCAGCAGAGCTGTGGGGCGTGGGTCATCGGTGAGAGAGTGAAAGGGGAGATGGGAGAAGAGCGCGAGGCCATGGCGGCCAGCGTCGGAAGAGAGGAGGAGTGCGGCCGCGGTGGAGCGCGTTTGGGAAGAGGATAAGAAAGGAGGAAGGATGTGCGTGGGCCCACAGAACGCGTGGCGCTTTGACGTGCTGGGTATAGCACAGCGCGTGCGAGCGAGCGAAGCGACCGCGCCCAAACGTTTACCTTTTGGAAATACTGCGTTCCCCAACATCGTCATCATGACGGTCCTTCACAACTTATTTTCACAAATAAAATTCCGGATTTTTCGGATGTCTCCGGAACCCATTCCATTGACCCAGAAATTTTTTCATATATAGATCCGAACTATCCGAAATCATGTTATACCTTTACGGAATTCCTAGGACCCTTCTAGAACCATCTGAAACACTTTCGGAACTATCTAAAACTCTTTGGTGCTCTTTGACTCATTTCTTCGGTAATCGGGAGTAGAACTCGTTAAGTGTGTGATCCTACGGGCGTCGTCTACTGCGAGGGGGCAAGCTCGAGGTTTTCGCTGCCACGGTTGTTGTTGCTCACCTTCGACGCCATCTCTGGTTGAATCAAGTAGTGCGTATGTGTAGTCTCCCGATGAGGCACGAATCGACTCTCGTTTATGTGTTCCCCACATCTCACACCCTGATTTGATTGATCTTTGCGTTCGATTAGGGATTCCTTGTGCCTGTTGGCTGTTTAGTTTGAGATCTATCAATTTTATACTTATGGCTTCTTAGCTGAGAGCAGGGAGAGTGGAAAGAGAACAGTGTTCAAAGTCCCGCCATTGGTTCCTCAATTTTCATACAAGTTTTGCCATGTGTATCTACAAACATGGCAATTTTCTGAAAATGTTTTTAGTACAGGTACATGGCAAATTTAAGTTAAGCTACTTCTCAAAACCATGGCAGTTTTTAATAGTGACATTGCAATTTTTAAGAAATGAGTTGCAAAATTTAGAAACATTTGTGCTTCCTCAAAACATAGCAAATTTTGATATTGTTTACCATGTTTTATGAACAATTTGCCAAAGTTTGTGCCATATTTTGAAATTTTAGTTATAGTACATGAAAGAAATAAGAGAACATTTTCTAAAAAAAAATGCCAGGTTCGTTAGATGGCAAATTTACTTGCTTTTAGCTACAAACTAGTCATGGTAGAAAATTTGAAGTTTTTACCATGGGCGCTTTTAAGTTTTACACTATATTTTTAATACTTTCTCTCATGGCAATTTTGTTGCATTTACCAAAGCAAAAATATTGTATTGACCTTGGCATTTAATTTCTACTTGTGGCTACCATCGCGAGTTTATATATTTTTTAATTCATAAAAAACATGCAATATTTTTTTGTAACATTCACGTGAGAAATTTTACATAAACTCTTTATGTTCACATGGCAAGTTTATGATTATTATTTTTGTTTGTCATACCTACCACCTTTTTTTAGCATGGAAAGTTTTAGAAAAAAATTGTTATGTTCACATGGCAAGTTCATGCAAATTTGTTATCGGAATGTCTATTTAGAACATGCAATATTAGTTTGAAGAGCATAGCAATTTTATTAAGAGGATAGCAATTTTTTGAATCCATATCTTGGTAAATTTATATTTTATGGCAAACTTTTCAGGAATATTATAGTGTTCACATGATATTTTTATGAATTATGTTTTTTCTAATTCATGGCAATTCTTGAAATAGCTTTATACTTATCTCATGACAGTTTCTTCAAATACATTTTTCTAAATCAAGGCAATTCTTGAAACAAATAGTATATTGCCATGCCATTTTTATTGCATGTGCCACAACAAAAAATATTTGTCGTTTTTACCATAGCATCTTTTTATTGTAGATACCTTGGCAATTATTGAACATGTGGCAAAGTCCTAAATCCGGTATGTTTTTTAGAGAACAAATTTGTCATAGGAATGTTTGATGTTCTTTTAAAAACTTATTACGTGGCGTCTCAATTGACGTTAGTGAGGTATTGGCGTCCAAAATACAATGGTTCTTTCTCAATAAACAACCTTTGCAACGTGAAATATCGTTAAGGTTTTAGTTAAGAAACTGCAATCAAACTGTGCGACCGTGTCTGCCTCCATCCCCTACTAGCTAGCACTCCTCAGCAGTACCCAACCCTCACCCCCCTCCCGAGCACAAATTTCCCATCCTTAACCTCTTGTTTTCTACGTCACACATGGAGCTAGCAACTACTCCACCGTCCTTCATTCTTATGCCGATCTTCTCGGTGGGTATCCCCCAGGCATGGATACATATGGACGCAGACATGATTATGTCTGATAGGTAGGCTATTGGTAAGATTTTGTGCCCATTATATAAACATAAATTTGAGTACGGAATTATTGCACCCATATTATGTTCTACAGATTGATGTGTCACGAAAGCTCTACCGTGGTGTAGTGTGACACCCTTTGGAGGAAACTACTTTTAAACAAAAAGATCAAGCAGGTGATTACTTCAATTCTCCATCATATGATCCTAGTCCTGTAATGTACTCATTAACCAAACACCGCTCGAAAGTTAAGTTTTTCTCCAAGCGTTTCCTCTGCTTCCCCTCTAGGGCTAGGGCAAACTCTCCCCTATAGTCTTCGGTGGCCGGGGCGGGGGGGATCCCGACGCTTCCGCTCCCGCTAGTAGTTTAGGTCAGGGTATTTTTAGTCCTCGCGGGTGCGGCACGCGGACAGATGTCGCCGCTTCTTCTTTGAGTTTGCCTTTCAGGCTTCGATCCTCCTCGAGTTCACCTGTCTGGACATAGTTGACGGAGGTCCGTCATAGATTCCTACGTCTCCTTGGGACGGCGAGGTTAGGGTTTCTCGTCGTGTATGCGCGGTGGCGAGATTTGGTGTTAGGTGCATTAGATCTATTGAAGGGTTCAACTACGAAAACTACGGCTACAGGACGTTGGTCCTTCGGGGCATGTGCATGAAGACTTCCCAGCCGGCTCCGGTAGGGAAGCGATGACAGCAGCATGTCACCGGCTCGTTCTGGTGGCGGTAGTGATCGTTTGGTGGTTTAGGGACATCGATGTACTCCCTCCGTCCGGAAATACTTGTCATCAAAATGGATAAAAAAGGATGTATCTAGAACTAAAATACATCTAGATACATTCCTTTTTTTATTCATTTTGATGACAAGTATTTTCGGACGAAGAGAGTAATTTTTATTATGCTTCAGGTGTTTTGTACATCCTATGAACTTTTACAATATATCTGGATCTTTTCCACACAAAAGAACACCACTCGCTTCATATCTGACAGTATGAAACAAAAATAACAGAAAATGACGATTCACAAAAAATGGCATGCGAAATAGGGTATTCACAGTTATTTCCCTACAACTACATCCTATGTACATCAGTGATAATTTTTTATACGTATTTCCCTAGACGTACATCTTATGTATACATCAGAGACAAATTGAACGAACTATCCAAATCCAATCTTTGTATATGCATGGACGCATGGCCATCCATTCAAGGACATGGAAACGTACCGTGGGAACGAGAAAAGAGAAAAGAGGCTAGGAGGGAAATGGCAACTTTAATTTGTTTCGCAGAGAGCTCGGCAGGGGCAGCGTACGTAAGTACGTACATACGTAGCCACCACCAAGTCTCGTCACGACTCGACGGCCTCCGGAATGCTCTGCAGCGCGGGCCTCCAGTGCTCCTCCCGGTGCACGTCATGGTGGTGCACCTCCCCGGAGTCCATGATGTCCGCCAGCAGCTGCCGGGTGCTGCTACCCCGGCCGCCGGGCGTCTTCCTCTCCATGAGCTCGTGCAGCTGCCTCTTGGTGATCCTGATCGTCACCTCCGATGCGTGGTGGTGGTCGCCGTCCTCGGACGTGGACGACGCCTCCTCCCACTCGCCGTCGTCGGCCCACGACTCCCCGGCGTGCCGCGATGGCGCGCAGTTCCCCATCAGATAACCTTCCCGGCTGACGAGTGCTTTTTCTCTGGGCCTGGCTGACGGACCGCCGCTAGCGAGCTCTAGCTCGTTCAACTATTTCTGGTCCCTCTCGCAGGCAAGAAATCGAGACGAATGGATAGACAAGATGCAATGTGACCAAGATGGGCTCCCGTGTGTTTTTATAGTTGGAGGCGCTGGTTCATTCGATTCGCACGCGCGGATTAGGCGTTGGTCGTCTAGCCCGTGATGTCAGAGGGACGGGAGGGAGGCGAAGTCCGGGTCCCACGTGGCGTGCCGGTCATGAACCTGGTCAGAGGATCTCATCCTGACATCCTCCGCCGTCAGGGCTCCTGGAGCTAGAAGCCGGGGGAAGGTGTCGTACGCTCCCGGTGCTGCTGCGTAGGCACGCCACTAACAGTAATTTCAACGCGCCGACGTAAACAGACAGTGATTCTATTTTTTGTTCGTTTAGTCCCAGTGGACACCCATATCTACTTTCACGTCTGGGTCGACGCTTACACCCAACGCAGGGTCGATTCATTTTTATAGTTCACACGCGAAAAATAAAATAAAAAGCGCAAATATTTTGAAACGCTGCGCTGGCGTAAGCAGATCCCGTCGGCGATGCACCTCCTCCGCGTGCGCCCGGCCAGTCCGCGGCGCCACCGGCACTGGGATCCTATCTGGATCCAAATGCCAATCGTGTGGCAGCGTAACGTCGGGGTACGGGAGGGCCGGGGATGTGGTGCTCCCAATGCCACCTCGCCTGGTGCACTGGGACGCCTATCCGTTGCCTCGCCGGGCGGGCTGATGGCGGCGGTGGTGGGTTGCGCGCGAAGAGGATGAGGCGGGGGACTTGCCCTTGTTTGCCGGCGAAGAAGCCCATGGTGGTGCGAGCTAGGCTAGGGTTTGTCGTCGGCGGGGGAGCGGTAGGGTGGCTAGATGGGGACGGGAGGCTGGAAGAGGACGAGCCCCCCCCCCCCTCCCCCGCACACGCTCGCGGTTAAAAAAGGACGCTCGTCGTCGCTGACGTGTGGGCCTGCGGTCTATGGTCGCCATTAATTATGACGCGGGAGGCATTTGAACGGCCATCATGTGGGGATGCGGCGGACAACGAGCGGGCGCACGACGTGTCCGTTTCGCGTCTTCGCCGACGCATTTCAGGTGCAAATTTGGGCCGAAAATAGGTACGCGCGGATGTCAAGCGGATAGGATTTAGGAATGGGTCGGCTCGTTGGACCATTGTTTTTATCCGCGCCGACCGAAACGGATGTGGGCAGACGAAATGGGTCGGCCGGTTGGAGTTTGCTCTAAGTTACTTTTTTTGATAATCAATTAAATAATTTTTTTAGGACACAAGGCGAGCAAATTTCCTGTTCTCAGGGAAACACGAGAGTGAATTGCCTGGTCTCGCCCGGGGCACGCGACGAGCCGCGTTTTTGTTTTGTTTTTGGCGAAACACGCGGCTGGGTAGCTCTTGGGGCAGGTTGCTGCTTGAGCTGGTCTTGGGCCGCGGCCTGGTGTGTGAATGGGCTAGGGAGCGAATCTCGAGCGGCTTCAAGGGGCCACTCCTGAGAGCTTTCGTGCAAGAAGGTGTTTCCTGTGTGCCTACTGCCGTGCTTTGTGCCTACTGCCGTGCTTAATCAGCGGCTTTTTAGATACTTAAGTCAGTAAAAGTCTAGGATGAATGGATTAGCCAGAAGCTTAGAAAAGCTGAAGGATAAGATGCCCTTGCTTAGATATTTACCATGCGTTCGCTAAAAAAAAATATTTACCATGCGCGGTGACGTGTCGTACGAAATACGTACTTCCTCCGTCTACTTTAGTGATCTAAACGCTCTTATATTAGTTTACAGAGGAAGTACTAGATAGATCATCTTTCTTCAAGAAAAGTTTACTGAGCTCATGGACGAGCTTTACTTCTCACATTTTACTTTCTCTAACGAGTGCAGCATGCACCTTCGAATGGCACATACCATGTCAGCTCTGCTCGGGCCATCATTCCCTGCAAAATAGGCAGTTCAACGTGCACACGTGATGGTCTGTATGAACCGGGCGCTGACAGAATCTCTTTGACGGGCGAGATACAAGTTTCGATTGCAGATTCAACAGTGGTCGTGGTCCTCTGCGTTGAACGGCTCATTACGTACTGGGACTCCAAGATTCGTGATCTGGATCAGTTCAGACATGCCCAGCGCTTACTACTACTCCCTCCGTTTTTGAAAAAGTGTACTTTCAACTTTATTGAAAAGTTAGACTTTTTTATATTTGATCATATTTATACAATAATAGATCAACATTTATGCCATCAAATTAGTAGCATTACATTCATGATAAAATATATTTTCGGCATATAACTATTTGGTTTCACAAGCATTGACATATTTTTGCACAAACTCGATCAAACTTTGAGATAGTTTAACCGTTCAATAAAGTTGAAAGTACACTCTTTTAAGTACGAAGGGAGTACACCTTAATCCTACGGGATAGCTGAGGTATGCACAAACATAACACCCGGCTGTTCCAAAAGTGCAACCTGATCGACTCCTGCCCTAAATGTTGAAGTATTTCCATGGAAGCTCTGGTAAACTCATGTTGAATTCCAAGGCCTTGACCTTTTGATCATGAACAATATGTAACTACAGACTCTAAATGCTGCTTAATCCCCAAACTTATAATCAATTTAAGAGGGTTGGCTCTTTGATAAGCACTGTTCTCGCGTAATTCAGGGGCAAACATATGGACCCATGCAGCTTTGGACGACGTCTCTCTTTCATCATTATCCGACCACTGTCCCCTTTTGCTTGCTAACGATGATGGGCCCAAGAGACCCAAGTCCGTCCGCTTCGAAAACTTCTGGATCAAAATGCCGGGCTTCCAACAGGTGGTCAGTGATGCTTGGAGCGAGGAATCAAGGCATGTTGAGGCCTACCAAAGGCTCTTTCACAAGCTCAAGAAGACAAACCAAAAATTGCGTGCTTGGAGCAAGACCCTCTTTGCCAACTCGAAGGTCCAAATCCACATGACCCTCAAAGTCTCTCATCATCGTTATCCGACCACTGTCCCCTTTTTCTTGCTAACGGTGATGGGCCCAAGAGACCCAAGTCCTTCCGCTTCAAAAACTTCTGGATCAAAATGCCGGGCTTCCAACAGGTGGTCAGTGATGCTTGGAGAGAGGAATCAAGGCATGTTGAGCCCTACCAAAGGCTCTTCCACAAGCTCAAGAAGAAAAGCCAAAAATTGCGTGCTTGGAGCAAGACCCTCTTTGCTAACTCGAAGGTCCAAATCCACATGGCCCTCAAAGTCATCCTCCACCTTGATTTAGCGCAAGAGGAAAGAGTTCTTAGTCCAGAAGAAAGTGACATCCGCAAAAGGCTTAAGAAAAAGATCATTAGCCTCGCCATGTTGGAGAAGGCTAGGAAGCGTCAAAACTCCAGAATCACTAACCTGAAGGAAGGAGATGCCAACACTCGCTACTTCCACCTACGTGTCAACCATAGAAGGAGAAAAAATTTCATTCACCGCCTCAAGCACAACAACGGTTGGGTCACCGAGCATGAGCACAAGAAAAACATTGCCCACCGCCACTTCCAGAACATCGCAAAAAAGGCCCTTCACGTGACATTGACATCAATTGGGGGATCATTCCCACGCCCAATTATGACCTTCATGAATTGGGAGAGGCCTTCACCGAGGAGGAAGCTAAGAGAGCTGTGCTTTCCATGCCTAGCGACAAGGCACCGAGCCCTGATGGCTTCACGGGTGCCTTTCTCAAGGCATGTTGGGATACTATCAAGCCGGACATCATGTTTGCCATCAACCATTTCTCTGATCTCCATGCTGCACACTTTCATTGGTTGAACTCTACCGACATTGCTCTCATTCCGAAGAAGGATGGTGCCGAGGACATCGGTGATTTTCGTCCCATCAGTCTTATCCATGTCGTTGCTAAGCTAATTGCTAAGATGATGTCCAACCGGCTTGCCCCGCACATGAATGAGATTGTCTCACACGCTCAAAGTACATTTATTAAAAAAAGATGCATCCATGACAACTTCATGTACGTGCGCAATCTCGCGAGATGCTTCCATCGTAGGAAAACCCCGGCATTGCTCTTCAAACTTGACATCAAAAAAGCCTTTGACTCGGTGCGTTGGGACTTCCTCCTCGACCTACTTCGACGCCTTGGTTTCCCGCCTCGCTTCAGAGGTTGGGTTTCGGCCCTGCTGTCCTCGGCTTCCGTGTTCTGCTCAATGGTGTGCCTGGCGATCCCATCAAATTAGGTCGGGGTTTGAGGCAGGGGGACCCTCTATCCCCCCTGTTATTTGTGCTTGCCATCGACCCGCTGCATCACATACTGGCAAAGAGCACGGCTCAAGGAAATCTACGTCCCCTTGGTGGAAATGCTATGCCTATCCGAGCTTCGCTTTACGCGGATGACGCCACGGTTTTTCTTGCGCCTATTAAGGAGGATGTCCAGTTTTTCACTGACACTCTCAAGCATTTTGGGGATGTCACTGGCCTTGTGACAAATTGTTCCAAAAGTCTTGTCGCCCCAATCCGTTGCGAAAATGTTGATCTTCCAGACATCCTCCAATCCTTCCGGCCAAGCTTTCATCCTTTCCGATTAAATACCTTGGGTTGCCTTTATCTGTTAAGAGGTTGAAGAGAATTCACTACCAGCCCCTCGAGGACAAGATTGCGGGTCATCTCACCCTTTGGGTGGGAAGGCACATTGCCTCGGCAGGTCGGGCGGTCTTGGTCAAGTCGGTCCTCACGGCGATTGTTGTCTACTACATGACGGTGCTAGATTTATGGTGGAGGTCAAGAAGAAGATCGATGCCCTCAGACGTGCTTTCCTTTGGGTAGGTTGTGATAAAGTCACGGGTGGAAAATGCAAGATAAATTGGGAACAAGTGTGCAAGTCCAAACTGCATGAGGCCTGGGAATCCTAAATCTTGATAAGTTTGCCATCGCCCTTCGTCTCCAGTGGCTATGGGCCGAGTGGCTCCACCCGGACAAGCCATGGGTTGGCTTGGGAACCCCTTGTGATGACAACGACCGAAATATTTTTGCTGCAGCTACCAAGGTCGAAGTTGGCAATGGCTTGTGTGCGAAGTTTTGGGAGTCTCTTTGGCTAGATGGGATTAGGCCCAAAGACATGGCCCCTAAAATATATGAATTGCCGAAGAAGAAGAATTGCTCAGTTCGAATGGCTCTGCACGACAACTTCTGGACTTCCCAGGTGGACATCCTTCGCGGCATCACAGTCGAGCACCTCTCTGAGTTTGTCACCCTTTGGGAGAAGGTCTCCCATATCCACCTCGACATGGACACGCCTGACACTATCACCTGGAAGTTCATCATTGATGGACACTACTCGGCGACGTCGGCCTACAAGGCGCAGTTCTTTGGCCATACTGACACTGAGATGGTATCGACCGTTTGGAAGATTTGGGCGCCTCCTAAATGCAAGTTCTTCGCTTGGTTGGCAATCAACAATAGGATCTGGACAGCGGATAGGCTTCAACGTCGAGGGTGGCCAAACTGTAACCTTTGTCCCCTATGTAAGCAGGTTCAAGAGTCAGCGGCCCACCTTCTATTCCAATGCAGATACACTATGAGAGTTTGGCGCATGATCAAAGATTGGCTGGGTCTCCATGATGTGCATTCTAGTGATTGGAGTGACGCGACTTGCGTTAAAGAGTGGTGGAGCCACAATGCTACCAAGAAGACACAATCGCGAAGACCACTTGCTTTCTTGATGCTTCATATCTCTTGGGAGTTGTGGAATGAGAGGAATGCGCGGATCTTTCGTAATATTGCTGTCCCGGTTGGAGTCATTGTTGCTAGGATTAAAGAGGAGGCGTCGCTTTGGAGCATGGCGGGGGCGAGGCACTTGAGTAACATAATGCCGCGAGAGTGATTGTTGTAATTCGGCCATGGGCCTTAACCTCTTAAACTTCTCTCTTAATCAATGAAAATGGCAAATCTTTTGCCGCGTTTCAAAAAAAAAACCCGTCTCTCTTTCACCATTTCAGCGTAGGTGTAGTCCTGAGACGCCCAGATACACATGGAAAATTAATCCGCTAGGGTGCATAAATGGACCTAAAGTTTAATATTTTTCAATAGATGGTCAACATATTTTCTATACACATTTAACATTTTTCAAATGTTTTATTAACATTTTGAAATACTTGTTTTTTTCAAATGCTTCGATTAAATTTTATAAAAACATTTCCAGCTTTTTTCACACATATTATATATTTTTTGTATACATTAGAAACATTTGTTCACACATTTAAGATTTTTTTCAAATGTTTGGTTAACAATTTTTTAAAATGTTTGATGTAAAATGTTCTTCTAATATATTTATTTAAAATATTTGGATGCATAAACGAAAGTAAAAGATGAAATAAAAAATGAGAACAACAACGTGAAAGAAATGAGGTTGTGCCCTCCCACTCGTTTGGGCCTCGCTTGGAAAAAACAACACTTAAAATAGTTAGAGAATTAAAAAAGGAGATGCCTATGTAGCATCCAGCTTAACTCCAGGCTTCCCTACATCTCACTAAAAGAGATAAATAGGGGCACCCCTGATTCTCGGCCTCTGTACTTACTGCTCGTACAGGGCCCGGCGTACGTGGTATATCCAAACCCTATTTCGTACCCACATTTTTTTCTTTTTCTTTTTAGTCTTCAAAAAATGTGTGCCACGGGAGATTCAAACTCCAACCCTCAAGGTTTGTTCGTGTTTTTTAAAACCGGGTTTTGATTTGTTTTATTCTAGGATTTTTTCGTTATCTTGTTTACCTTTCTATTTTTGTTTTTACTTTTTTTATCAAATGCATGAACTTTCCAAAATTTTACAAATATCTATTTCGTGAAAATTTTCTCTATTTTATGAATTTGTTTCAATTTCTCAAACTTTTTTTACTGGACTTCTCTTGAAAATCTGTGAGAAATTTCAAATCCTTGAATATTTAAAAAAGTTGGATCATTTTAAGGATGTCGAGAAACAATGTGCTCTTACCCGAACCCTACCCAACTAGTTGTGGGTAGGACACATGCACAAATTTGTGTCCAGGGGCAAACCTGAACCCTACATAGTAGTCTTGCATGTGGCTCATATGTTTATAAACCCTAAGATGCCTAGCATATAAACTCCAAAGTTCTAGACGGCCACACTGTATCCATTTCCACCCCCCGCTAGTTAGCACTCTCTCAACAATCACCCACCCAGCCACCCTCATCCTCCTCCCGATCACCAATTTGCCAACCCTAGTACCTCTTGTTGGCGTTTACATCTCACATGGAGTTAGCAACTACCCACCGCCCTTCATTGTTATGTCGATCTTCCCATTAGGTACCGATTGGCACGGATACCCATTCGGTATGGGCCCATGCAAGATTTTATGCCTAATGGATAGACTATGAGTAAGATTTTGTGCCCGTGAGAAACATAGATATGAGTATGGAATTATTGCATCCATACAACTCTACCCATTAACAACCTTCGGAGAAAACCATTTTTAAACGAAAAGATCAGGCAGATGAGTAGTTTCATTCTCCACCGTCAAACACCACTCGCTCACAGTATGAAACAAAAATAACAGAAAAAATGGCATGCGAAACAGGGTATTCACAGTTATTTCCCTACACCTACATCCTATGTACATCAGTGACAAATTTTTATACGTATTTCCCTACATCTACATCCTATGTACATCAGCGACAATTTGTTACGTGTTTCCCTAGACGTACATCTCAAGTACTTACATCAGTGACAATTTGAACGAACTATCCAAATCCAATCTTTGTACATGCATGGCCATGGATAACCATTCAAGGACATGAGAGAACACACTGTGGGAACGAGAAAAGAAAAAGGAGGCTAGGAGGGAAATGGCAACTTTAATTTGTTCCGCACACAGAGCTCGGCAGGGGCAGCGTACGTAAGTACGTACGTAGCCACCACCAAGTGTCGTCACGACTCGACGGCCTCCGGAATGCTCTGCAGCGCGGGCCTCCAGTGCTCCTCCCGGTGCACGTCATGGTGGTGCACCTCCCCGGAGTCCATGATGTCCGCCAGCAGCTGCCGGGTACTGCTACCCCGGCCGCCGGGCGTCTTCCTCTCCATCAGCTCGTGCAGCTGCCTCTTGGTGATCCTGATCGTCACCTCCGACAAGTGCTCCTCCGACGCGTCATGGTGGTTGTGGTGGTGATGGTCGCCGTCCTCGGACGTGGACGACGCCTCCTCCCACTCGCCGTCGTCGGCCCACGACTCCCCGGCGTGCCGCGACGCCGCGCAGTTCCCCATCAGATCAGATAACCTTCCCGACTGACGACTGACGATTGCCTCTCTCCTGGCTGCCGGCCCGCCGCTAGCGAGCTCTAGCTCGTTCAACCTTTTCTGACCCCTCGAAGGCGGAAAATGGAGATGGATGGATATGGGATAGACGAGATGCAATGTATCTACGATGGGCTGCTGCGTGTATTTATAGTTGGAGGCGCCGGTTCATTCTTCGCACGCGCGGATTAGGCGTTGGTCGTCTAGCCCGTGATGTCAGGGAGGCGAAGTCCGGGTCCGACGTGGCGTGCCGGTCAGAGGATCTCATCCTCACATCCTCCGCCGGCAGGGCTCCTGGAGCTAGAAGCCGGGCGAAGGTGTCGTACGCTCCCGGTGCTGCTGCGTAGGCACGCCACTGAATTACTTTTTTCCGATATAATAATCGACTAAATTCCTTGTTTTTATTGAGGACAAGGCGAGCAAATTTCCTCTGTCAGGGAAACACGAGAGTGAATTGCCTGGTCTCGCTCGGGGCACGCGACGAGGCGCGTTTTTGTTTTGTTTTTGGCGAAACACGTGGCTGCGTAGCTCTTGGGGGCAGGTTTGCTGCTTGAGCTGGTCTTGGGCCGCGGCCTGGTGTGTGAATGGGCTAGGGAGCGAATCTCGAGGGTCACTCCTGCGAGCTTCCGTGCAAGAAGGTGTTTCCGGGCGGAGACTCTTGCTTGTGCCGAGTCAGTGAAATTCTAGGATGAGCGGATCAGAAACCTTAGAAAAGCTGAAAGGATAAGATTATTTAGAAAAAGGCTGAAAGGATAAGATGCCCCTGCTTAGATATTTACCATGCGCCGTGACGTGTCGTAGTAAATACGTACGATATATCATCTTTCTTCAGGAAAAGATCACTGAGCCGATGGGCGAGCTTTGCTTCTCACATTTTACTTTCTCCAACGGGCGTAGCATGCATCTTCGAATGGCACATACCATGTCAGGTCTGTTTGGGTCTTCATTCCCTGCACAATACCGAGAAAACCTGCACGCCTGCGTGATGTCTGTATGAACTACGCGCTGACAGAATCTCTTTGACGAGCGAGATAGTAGAAGAAGTTTCGATTGGCAGGGCAACGGTCGTGGTCCTATGCGTATGAACGGCTCATTGCGTACTGGGAATCCAAGATTCGTGATCTGGATCAGTTCAAACATGCCCTGCGTTTATTACTACACCTTAATCCTGCAGGATATATAGCTGTGGTATGCACAAGCAAGATACCCGACTGTTCCAAAAGTGCATCCTGATTGACTACTGGCCGAAATGTTAAAAGTATTTCCATGGAAGCTCCGGCAACCTCACCTTGAATTCGAAGGTCTTGACCTTTTGATCATGAACAATATGTATAACTGTAGACTCTAGAGGCTGCTTAATCCCAAAACTTGATCAAGTTAAGAGGGCTGGTTCTTCGACAAGCACTGTCCAGGTGTAATTCAGGGGCAAACAAGGACCCATGTAGCTTTGGACGACGAGTCTCTTTCAGCATTTCAGGGTAATCCTGAGACGCCCACATACACAAGGAAAATTAAACCCCTAGGGTGCATATATGGACCAAGCTATAAACGAGAATTGGTTTGAGGGAAGACGCCTCTCAAGGGGCGATCGGCTCATATATTTATAACAAGATTACAAGTCTTGGAGACCAAGAAGAAACATATACGCGTATATGTACAACCGTATGCAAACGGGAATACGCGCTGTTAGCTATACAAAGTCATACTTTAACATCCCCCGCAGTTTGTGCGTCGGTCGAACGCATAAACTGTACCGAAAATCCGCGAAGAGGTGTGACGGCAAACCCTTCGTCATGATATCGGCAAACTGCTGCGAAGACGGCACGTGAAGAACCCGAATCTGACCGAGAGACACCTTCTCACGAACGAAGTGGATGTCGATCTCGATGTGCTTCGTGCGGCGATGCTGGACCGGGTTACAAGCCATGTAAACAGCACTGACGTTATCACCGAAGACAACGGTCGCTGACGGAAGGGGACGATGAAGCTCAAGAAGAAGCTGGCGAAGCCAACAACACTCGGCCACAGCATGCGCCACCGCTCTGTACTCTGCCTCGGCACTGGAGCGAGACACTGTGGCCTGGCGTTTGGAGGACCAAGACACCAGGTTGTCGCCGAGATAGACACAGTACCCAGATGTTGAGCGGCGTGTGTCGGGGCAGCCGGCCCAATCCGCATCGGAGTAGGCAGTGAGCGAGGTGGCCGGCGTGGAGTGGAGCTGAAGACCGAGGTCTAGGGTGCCACGAACGTAGCGGAGGATCCGCTTGACGAGGTTGAGATGGGGCTCCCGAGGGGCGTGCATGTAGAGGCACACTGCTGGACGGCATGAGCAATGTCGGGATGGGTGAGCGTCAGGTACTGAAGCGCCCCGGCAAAGCTCCGGTACTCAGTAGCATCGGTGACGAGTGGTCCCTCATTGGCAGAGAGCTTGCAACGTGTGTCGATGGGTGTTACACACGGGTTGCAGTCCATCATACCGGCGCGCTGAAGAAGGTCGATGGCGTACTGGCGCTGCGAGAGAAGCATCCCCAAAGTAGAGCGGAAAACCGAGATCCCGAGGAAGTAGGACAAGTCGCCGAGATCGGTCATGGAGAACTCACGGTGGAGCTGGTCGGTGATGTGTTGGAGAAGCCCGGCGCTGGAGGCGGTGAGGATGATGTCGTCAACGTAGAGGAGCAGGTAGGCCATCTCTGTACCGCGCCGAAGCACGAAGAGAGACACGTCACTCTGGGACGCCACGAACCCAAGGCGATGAGCATGATGAGCGAACCGCTGGTACCATGCGCGGGGCGCCTGCTTAAGTCCATAGAGGGACTTGTGAAGCAGGCAGACGTGCTGGGCGCGTGTATGGTCGATGAAGCCAGGTGGCTGCTCACAATGAACCACCTCATCAAGATCACCATGAAGGAAGGCGTTCTTGACATCCAGCTGATGAACCGGCCAGGCGTGGGAGACGGCAATGCTGAGTACAACGCGGATCGTAGCCGGTTTGACAACAGGACTAAAAGTCTCGTCGTAGTCAATACCAGGCTGCTGGGAGAATCCACGTACGACCCACCTGGCCTTGTACCGAGCAAGACCGCCATCAGCGCCAAACTTGTGCTTGAAGATCCACTTTCCTGAAACAACATTAGCGCCAACCGGGCGAGGAACCAGGGACCAGGTGCGGTTCTGAATGATGGCACCGTACTCCTCGGACATGGCGGCACGCCAAAGAGGGTCCTGAAGAGCGGAGCGATAGGTTTTGGGAATGGGAGAGATGTGGGAGTGTTCGGCCGAGAGATTAAGTTTGTCAATCGGCTGGACGATGCCACGCTTGGCGCGCGTGAGCATGGTGTGGGTGTTGGTGGCGGGAGCGGTGCTGCTATGAGAGCGACGAGGAGGGGGAGGGGGTGGCGGCGGTGGTGGTGAAGGAGAAGGGGACCGGCCGGGAGACGCGGGTGGAGTCGGCGCAGGTGAGGCGGGTGCGTCGCGGATGGGCGTGGGCGACACGGAGGCAGTGCCATGCAGAGCGGGCTGGGCCGATGAGGCCGGCGCCATGCTGGGCTGGCCTGCCAAGGGTGTGATGACCGCGGGAGCCGGGTGCGTGGCGGCCAGGTCGAGGAGGAAGTCGAGGTCATCCGGAGAAGAATCAGTGCGACTCGTGGCGAAGGGAAAGGTGTGTTCGTCAAAGATGACGTGGCGAGAGATGATGACACGGCGGGTGGATAAGTCGAGGCATCTATAGCCGCGATGCGAGGTGGGGTAGCCGAGGAACACGCACGCGGTGGAGCGCGGAGCGAGTTTGTGAGGTGCCGTGGCGGATTGATTTGGGTAGCACAAACACCCGAAGACACGAAGGTCGGAGAAGGAGGGTTTTTGTTGGTAGAGAAGGGTATATGGGATACGGAAGTGCAAAGCTTGGCTGGGGCGGCGATTTAGTAAGAAGGTGGCGACAGCGAGAGCCTCGGCCCAGTAGGGAGGAGGCATGTAAGCCTGGAAGAGGAGGGTGCGAGTGATGTCGTTAAGTGTGCGAAGAGCACGCTCAGCCTTGCCGTTTTGAGGAGAAGTGTACGGGCAAGACATACGTAGGTGAATGCCGTGGCGGGCAAGGAACGCAACAAAGGTGGAGTTAACAAACTCAGTGCCATTGTCGGTTTGGAAGGACACGACCGGGAGATTGAATTGTGTGTGTGCGTATGCTACAAAGTTAACGAGGATATCACATGTGTCGGATTTCCGACGGAGTGGGAAGGTCCACATAAAATGAGAAAAATCATCGACAATAACCAAGTAATATTTGAAGCCAGAGTTACTAGCAACAGGTGATGTCCACAAATCACAATGAAGCAATTGGAATGGAACGACACAAACTGTGGATGATCTAGAAAACGGTAGACGCACGTGCTTGCCAAGTTGGCATGCATGACACACTTGAGTGCTTTTATTACATGGAATAGCAAATTCTGAAGATAAATGTGACATAGAGTCACGACCCGGATGTCCTAAGCGACGATGCCATAGCTCCGATGCGGTGGTGGTGGCGACGAGTCCAAACGGCGAGGTGGTGGTGTTGGTGTTGGCGAAGAACTCGTAGAGTGGACTGGGGCTACTGCAGCGAATAATCTCGCGCCGAGTGTGAAGATCCTTAATAGAAAAACCACACGGGTCATATTCAACGGAAACTGAATTGTCAATGGTAAACTGACGAGTAGAAAGAAGATTTTTGATGATATCTGGAACAACTAGAACATTGTTAAGGTGGAAAGTGTGGCTAGGTGTGCGGAGAGTAACGTGGCCGGTGGCGGTGATGGGAAGTGGATCGCCATTGCCAACGGTGACACGAAGGGAAGGAGGAGGATGGGAGGGAGTGGAGAGTATACCAGGGTCGGAGACCATGTGCGAGGTTGCGCGGGAGTCCATGACCCATGCGCCCGGTTTGGAAGGGCCGGCGGCTGGAGGGCCGGCAGTGGCGTTTAGGGCAGCGACGAGGGCGGAGCAGTCCCATGCCGGGCCGGGAGTGTAGGGCACTGCGGGTGGGGGCGGGTTCGTGCCCCAGGCCTGGCCGTGCAGCGGTGCCAGTTGGGTCGTGTAGGCGACCTGACCTGGGGGCGCCCAGGTAGACTGACGGGGCGGCGGCGCTGGAGAGGCAGACCGCGGGGCTGGCCCGAGGAGACAGCGCCCCCGGCAGGAGGAACCGGCGCGGCGTAAGGGCGCCAGGCGGGCTGCATCTGCTGGGTCTG
The DNA here is from genome assembly GCF_018294505.1 of Triticum aestivum. Lineage (NCBI taxonomy): Eukaryota > Viridiplantae > Streptophyta > Magnoliopsida > Poales > Poaceae > Triticum > Triticum aestivum. Next base: position 434,456,804 of record NC_057802.1, read on the forward strand.
GCCGGTGTACGGGTTGAAGCAAATCCACGGGCCGGGTGCCGCGGGGGGGGGGGGGTGAGTGGTGTTGGAGTTGGCTGCACCCCCGCCAACATTCTTCTTCTTCTTCGACCAGCGGCCGCCGTTGCCGCCCGAGTTGCCATGGCCACCCGGGTTGCCGCCGGTGGAGGACCCGGCGGTGTTGCCATAGAGAGCGACTTGAGACGATAGGGAGCCACCGGGAGCAGCGTTGGCAAGCTGGTTCTCGCGCAGAAGGAGGATGGAGCGCGTCTGCAGGAAGGTGGGAGCCGGAACTTGCATCGTGACGAGAGTCGTGATGTCGGAGAAGCGTGGGTTCAGGCCCCGAAGGCAGGTGAGGACCAAGGTCTGGTCGGTCACGGGCTGCCCCACGTCCGCCAGCGCGTCGGAGAGGGCCTTCAGGTGGTGGCAGTAGGCGGTGATGGTGAGGTCGCCTGGACGAGGGCCCGGAACTGTGCCTCGAGGTAGACGGCCCGGGTGAGCTGATTGTCGAGGAAGAGGTTCCGGATCAGCGCGTAGGCGTCATACGTGGTCTGATCTTGGGCCATGATGGTGTCCAGGATGTCGTCGCTGATGGAGCCGTAGAGCCACGAGCGAACGACGTAGTCCTGGCGCTGCCACTCGGCCGTGCGAGCGTCTGGCGGCGTGACGGCGGAGATGTGATCCATGAGCTCGTACTTGCCGAGGAGGACGGTGATGAGCATGCACCACTTGGCGTAGTTGGACTGCTGCAGGTCGAGGACGACGGGGACGTGCGTCTTGACGCTATCCACGTGGACGGCCTGAGAGGCCGGCGACGTGAGGGCGGGCGATGCGGCGGCGGCGGTGGAGTTGGTGAGGGCTCCGGACGTCTGCGCCCCGAGCATGGACGACGAGGATGCGGAGGTGGACATGGCGGCGATCTAGGAGGGTTTGGGGCGGCGGCGGATGGGGTTGGAGCGGCAGAAGCTAGGGTTTTAGGAAAGGAGGGCTGATACCATATAAACGAGAATTGGTTTAAGGGAAGACGCCTCTCAAGGGCCGATCGGCTCATATATTTATAACAAGATTACAAGTCTTGGAGACCAAGAAAGGAACCTATACGCGTATATGTACAACCGTATGCAAACGGGAATACGCGCTGTTATTAGCTATACAAAGTCATACTTTAACACAAGCTGATGCATTTTTTTTGCGACTCGATGTAGTATTGAATTGTGTTGCTACTTTACGAACTCTGCTAATTCCTCTCTGGACAAGTTCTTGCGAAAAAATGATCTTAATGAAAACTATCATCCTCCTTTATCCCAAGAAGCATATGTGCAACTTTAAGCATTGCAGCCCCAGTTGCAGGATCCGAATCGGAAAAACAAAACAACATGGATGGGGTGTCTGCTTACGGCACTGCTAAAGCATACAAACTTCCGACAGGCAGGGATCATGCACCTGCATCATTTGCGGAACCCCAACGCAACGCTCCGGGCATCTTCGCCCTCTCCAAACGCACCAATAGTTGGGTCGCCAAGGCGTTGAATAATAATTATTGGGTCTGTCACATCAATCTACAAGGCGTCCTCTTGGTTACCCTCATCCAACAATTTTTTGCCGTTTCGTGCAAGTCCCTTGGGGTTCAGCTTGTCCCATACACCAAGGATGGCATTCGGTGGAATTTCACAGCCGATGGATGCTACTCCGCCGCCACCGCATACAAGATGCAGTTTGCCGGATTGATCAAGTCTGAGATGCCTAGGATGGTTTGGAAGATTTGGGCACCTCTTAAGATTAAATTCTTCTCCTGGATGATCCTTCAAGATAAAATCTGGAGGGCTGACAGGTTGCTTTGCAGAGGTTGGTCAAACTCCGGCTTTGCCAACTTTGCAAGAGGGAAGCGGAAACGGTGGCTAACCTTATGTTTAAATGCCGCTTCACTATTCAGGGTTTGGAACTTGATTCACAAACTGTTGGGCCGGCAATCGGCTACACCTTCTTGGATCGACATGCACACGATCAAATAATGGTGGAACTCGAGCGAGGGACAACCAGGCTAATCCTATAGGAAGGCGTTTAACTCTTTGCATATGCTCATATGCTGGGAGATCTGGAACGAAAATAATGCTTGGGGTCTTCCGCAACAAGGCATCTCTACCCATACGCGCGACAGCCGACAGCGACGATTATGGATGAGGCAAAAACTTGGGTAGTTGTCAGGGCTAGATTTTTTTTGTTTCTCGAATACCTGTGGAGGAGTACCATTCCATTGATAGGAAAGGGGTAGAATACAAGTGGAGTAATCCCAAAATGCGTACATGGGTTACAAATGAGCCGAAGAGAGGGGGTTGCTCATCCCCGATACAGAGAACTCAAGCTACGGGAATGATCCTATCTAGTCCCTTGGCGCCCGCCCACGCCCATCTCTTGGTGTCGGCCTTTATTGTGGTAAGCAGCTGGTCGTTTGAAGGTTGCATACCCTCGAAGATTGCATTCCTATGCTTCCAGATGGTCCAGGCGGTAATGATTGTGAGCGATGCAAAACCCTTCCATAAGCAGGTGGGAGCCACCATGGTGCTAGCAAACCACCAAGAGAAGAAGGTGGTCGTGTCATCCGGTGGCAGAATCAAAAGCCGGGTACCAAGAGAGCACCTCGTGCCAGGTGATTCGAGAGAAGGTGCATTTGGAAAATGTGGTGCAGTGTCTCATCCTCCTGGGAGCATAGCCCACAGATAGGCGTGCGTTGCAAACCTCTTTGCACCAAGCGATCGGCAGTCCAACAGTGATTCTGCGATGCAAGCCAGAAGAAGAATTTGACATTGAGGGGCACCCAGCTACGCCAGATGAGCTACCAGAACGGCATTGTCGTAGAACCAATGAAGAGCATAGTATAACAAGAGCTCACAGAGTAGGTTCCCTTCGCGACCAGCGCCAAGTTAAGTTAGAGTATCTGGGGTTGTTGAGAGGAAGACTTGTTGGATGCCGCGCCATAGGTCGATGTACTCCACAATTGCAAGGGGGCCAGAGCGCCATCAATGTCGGAGATCCAATTCCACTGCGCCAGGGTGTCATATACCACACGCGTGCGGCGTTGTCTTCGCTTGACAGGGGCTGTAAGAGTAGACACGGCAATACACTTAACACACAGGAATGCTTCAGAGAAAACCTTTTAGCTGCCCTCTGTTAGATGTGCATAGTCCCTTTCAGTATATCCCATTGTATAAGGGGTTTCCTGCATTTTACCACACATGTATATGCAATGGCCTTTGGCCCTCAGTGGATACTAGTTCCTGTTTATCTAACATGGTATCAGATGCTAGGTTAGCCTCTCTCCCGCACGATGCAACTCCGTGTGTGCTCCATCCTAGTCGCCGCCGCTGCTAGGCTCCGTTCCTAGCCCCGGCCGTCCTCTGCTTCGCCTTGGTCTTGTCAAGGCCGCCGTCCCGCTGCCGCCTCCTTTTGAGCTGGCGCGCTTGAGAAGTCCGACTGCTACCCGAGTGCTACCCGAGGCTGGCCGTGCTGCCTCATCCCCGCCCTGTTCGGCCGCCGCCGCTGCAGCCTCGTCCGGCCGCCGCCGCCACAGCCTCGTCCGGCCGCACCTGCTGCCCGGTCCGCCGCAGCCGCAGCCCGGTCCGCCGCAGCCGCTGCCCGGTCCGCCTCCACTGCCTTCAGGTTCGACCCCGGCCCTCCTCCGACTCCTTCTGCGCCATGTCTTCCTGGCCGCGGGAGCGATTCGCTCGATCTCGTTCCCTGGCTGCGGGAGCGTTTCCCTCGATCCGTTTGTGGTCTCGTTCGCTGTCTGGTTCGAGAGATTCCCTCGATCCAGATCCAGCTGAGGGTCCGTTGACCAAAAAAAGGGAGAAGCAGAAGGGCATTTTCCTCATGTCTTCTTCGGGCTATGTCGCTGTCCCGCAGTGCTCGGTGATCTTCGATGGCACCAACTATGCCGAGTTTGTGGGTTTCATGCGCATCCATATGCGGGGTCTTCTTCTATGGGGTGTCCTCTCTGGCGAGGTCCCTTGTCCGCCCTGCCCTGTTGCGCCAGTGGCCCCAATCCCACCAGTGCCGCCGGTTCTTGCTGCTGATGCTTCTCAGGCTGACCGGGATGCTGCCAAGGCTCTAGATGATGCTGCGGTTGATGCTTATGATCAGCAGGTATCCGCTTATTCAGATGCTCTGTCTGCTTACACTCAGTGGTGCAATGATGATGCTCGAGCTGTTGCTGTTCTCACTGCGAATGTCCTCCCTCAGTTTGCTTTGGAGTTCATGGGACTTGGCACAGTTGCAGCGATGTGGTCTTATCTCTGTCAGCGCTATCAGCCCTCTGGAGATGCTCTGTACCTATCTGTGGTGCGTCAGGAGCACGCACTTCAGCAAGGTGATTCTTCTGTTGATGAGTTCTATTCATAGTGCTCTGCCATCTGGCGCCAGCTTGACTCTCTTCGGACAGTTGTTTGTGGAACCTGTTGTTGCTGTCAGACTACTCGGTCTGATCTAGAGTCAGGGGTTCATGAGTTCTTATCTAGTCTCCGGTCCGAGTTTGAGCCTCGACGTGCTCACTTGCTTGCTCGTGGTCGTGTTCCTACCTCGGAGGTACTTGCTGAGCTTCGTGCTGAGGAGACCCGCCTTCGCTCTGCTGGGTTGCTTCTGGTTCCGTCAGTGTTGGCCGCCCGGACTCCTGTGTCGTCTGCTCGCCTCACCGCACCGCCGCTCCAGCCTACTCCTCCAGGGGGGTGAGCCATCCTCCTTATGCTGAGAAGGGCACGTCGCGCCGTGACACTTTCTGTGGTTACTGCTCTCGGTCAAGTCACCCAGAGTTTGATTGTCGCCAGAAGAAGCGAGACCAGAGGTGCTCCTCTTTCAGTGGGACTCCTGTGTCATCCTCGACTCCGTCACTCACTAACCAGGACATTGTACGCCTCAAGCGTCTACTTGCTTCCTCCGGCTCCTCGTCGACTGGTTCTGCTGCTGCTGTGACTGCATCCCCTTCACCACCATCGCCGCCACCTCCACAATCAGGTACATCTTCGTGGGTTCTGGATTCTGGAGCTTCTTTTTAGATGTCTTCTGATTCTTCCGCGCTGTCTTCTCTCCGACCTCTTGATTCGCCTGTTAATGTTCTTACCGCCGATGGCACACCTCTTCCTGTTGCTAGTCATGGTATTCTTTCCACTCCATATTTTTCTGTTCCGAGTGTTTCACAGTTTCCTCGTCTTACCATGAATCTTTTTTCCGCTGCCCAACTTACTGATTCTGGTTGTCATGTCATTCTTGATACCGACTCTTGCTCTATTCAGGATCGTCGCACCAAGGCTTTGGTTGGTGCTGGCCCCTGGCGCCGTGAGTCAGAGGACCTTTGGGAGGTTGACTGGCTTTGTGTTCCTTCCGCTGCCACCACTTCTGCCAGCTCTCATGCTCTCGCTGCCTCTTCGTCTGCGTCCTTCCAGCAGTGGCATCATCGCCTTGGTCATATCTGTGGCTCCCGCTTGTCCTCTTTAGTTCGTCAGGGCCTCTTAGGGTCTGTATCTGGAGATGTTTCTTTACATTGTAATGGTTGAAGACTTGGCAAATAGACCCAGTTACCTTATCCCACCAGTGAGTCGGTATCTCAGTGTCCTTTTGACTTAGTTCATTCTGATGTTTGGGCCGCTCCCTTTGATTCGAAAGGTGGTCATCGCTACTATGTTCTGTTTATTGATGATTTCTCTCGCTACACTTGGCTCTACTTCATGAAATCTCGTAGTGAGGTTCTCTCTATATACAAACGATTTGCTGCCATGGTTCACACCCAGTTTTCCATGCCCATTCGTACTTTTCGTGCTGACTCCGCTGGAGAGTATATCTCCCAGCTGTTGCGCGGTTTTCTCGCGGAACAGGATACTCTTGCCTAGTTCTCATGTCCTGGTGCTCATGCTCAGAATGGCGTTGCCGAACGTAAGCATCGTCGTCTGCTTGAGACGGCTCGTGCGCTGATGATTGCCGCCTCTCTTCCACCCCACTTTTGGGCTGAGGCTGTTTCTGCATCCACCTATCTCATCAACATTCAGCCATCGACTGCTTTGCAGGGTGGTATTCCTATGGAGTGTCTCACTGGTCGTTCTCCTGACTACTGAGCTCTTCGTATGTTTGGATGTGTGTGCTATGTCCTTCTCCCCCCCCCCCCCCGAGAACGCACCAAACTGACTGCTCAGTCGGTTGAGTGTGTTTTCCTTGGCTACAGTGATGAGCACAAGGGCTATCGTTGTTGGGATCCTGTTGGTCGTCGCTTGCGCATCTCGCGTGATGTGAATTTTGACGAGTCTCGTTCTTACTACCCCACCCTTCTTCCTCGAGCTTCTCTGTGGACGATATTTCTTTTCTTCTTCTTCCCGAGACACCCTGCTATGTGCCTCATGTGTCAGCTCTTCCTCCGGCACCTCTCATTCATTCTCATTCACCGCCGACACCATCTTCCCCATCCTCCTCCTCCACCTCTCCACCATCATCTCCAGTCCGTCGCCCTCTCTCACCCTTTCCTCTCCACTATACTCGCCGCCCTCGTACTGAGGATGCTTCCCCTGACGGGCCCGATGTTGGGGAACGTAGTAATTTCAAAAAAATTCCTACGCACACGCAAGATCATGGTGATGCATAGCAACGAGAGGGGAGAGTGTTGTCCACGTACCCTCGTAGACCAAAAGCGGAAGCGTTATCACAACGCGGTTGATGTAGTCGTACGTCTTCACGATCCGACCGATCAAGTACCGAACGCACGGCACCTCCGAGTTCAGCACACGTTCAGCTCGATGACGTCCCTCGAACTCCGATCCAGCCGAGTGTTGAGGGAGAGTTTCGTCAGCACGATGGCGTGCTGACGATGATGATGTTCTACCGACGCAGGGCTTCGCCTAAGCTCCGCAACAATATTATTGAGGTGTAGTATGGTGGAGGGGGGCACCGCACACGGCTAAAATATCGTATATCAATTGTGTCTCTAGAGGTGCCCCCTGCCCCCGTATATAAAGGAGCAAGGGGGAGGCCGGCTGCCCTTGGGGCGCGCCAAGGAGAGGGGGGGAGTCCTCCTCCTAGTAGGAGTAGGACTCCCCTTTCCTAGTCCAACTAGGAAGAGAGAGGGGGAAGGAAAGAGAGGGAGAGGGAGAGGGAAAGAGGGGCCGCGCCCCCCTCCCCTAGTCCAATTCGGACTCCTCATGGGAGGGGGCGCGCCACCTCCTGGCTGCTGCCCTCTCTCTCCCCTCAGGCCCACTAAGGCCCAATACTTCCCTGGGGGGTTCCGGTAACCCCTCCGGCACTCCGGTTTTATCCGAAACTTCTCCGGAACACTTCCGGTGTCCGAATATAGTCGTCCAATATATCAATCTTTATGTCTCGAACATTTCGAGACTCCTCGTCATGTCCGTGATCACATCCGGGACTCCGAACAACCTTCGGTACATCAAAACATATAAACTCATAATATAACTGTCATCGTAACGTTAAGCGTGCGGACCCTACGGGTTCGAGAACTATGTAGACATGACCGAGACACCTCTCCGGTCAATAACCAATAGCGGAACCTGGATGCTCATATTGGTTCCTACATATTCTACGAAGATCTTTATCGGTCAGACCGCATAACAACATACGTTGTTCCCTTTGTCATCGGTATGTTACTTGCCCGAGATTCGATCGTCGGTATCTCGATACCTAGTTCAATCTCGTTACCGGCAAGTCTCTTTACTCGTTCCGTAATACATCATCCCGCAACTAACTCATTAGTCACAATGCTTGCAAGGCTTATAGTGATGTGCATTACCGAGTGGGCCCAGAGATACCTCTCCGACAATCGGAGTGACAAATCCTAATCTCGAAATACGCCAACCCAACAAGTACCTTTGGAGACACCTGTAGAGCACCTTTATAATCACCCAGTTACGTTGTGACGTTTGGTAGCACACAAAGTGTTCCTCCGGTAAACGGGAGTTGCATAATCTCATAGTCATAGGAACATGTATAAGTCATGAAGAAAGCAATAGCAACATACTAAACGATCGAGTGCTAAGCTAACGGAATGGGTCAAGTCAATCACGTCATTCTCCTAATGAGGTGATCCCGTTAATCAAATGACAACTCATGTCTATGGCTAGGAAACATAACCATCTTTGATTAACGAGCTAGTCAAGTAGAGGCATACTAGTGACACACTGTTTGTCTATGTATTCACACATGTATTATGTTTCCGGTTAATACAATTCTAGCATGAATAATAAACATTTATCATGATATAAGGAAATAAATAATACTTTATTATTGCCTCTAGGGCATATTTCCTTCAGTCTCCCACTTGCACTAGAGTCAATAATCTAGATTACACAGTAATGATTCTTACACCCATGGAGTCTTGGTGCTGATCATGTTTTGCTCGTGGAAGAGGCTTAGTCAACGGGTCTGCAACATTCAGATCCGTATGTATCTTGCAAATTTCTATGTCTCCCACCTGGACTAAATCCCGGATGGAATTGAAGCGTCTTTTGATGTGCTTGGTTCTCTTGTGAAATCTGGATTCCTTTGCTAAGGCAATTGCACCAGTATTGTCACAAAAGATTTTCATTGGTCCCGATGCACTAGGTATGACACCTAGATCGGATATGAACTCCTTCATCCAGACTCCTTCATTTGCTGCTTCCGAAGCAGCTATGTACTCCGCTTCACACGTAGATCCCGCCACGACACTTTGCTTAGAACTGCACCAACTGACAGCTCCACCGTTCAATGTAAATACGTATCCGGTTTGCGATTTAGAATCGTCCGGATCAGTGTCAAAGCTTGCATCAACGTAACCACTTACGATGAGCTCTTTGTCACCTCCATAAACGAGAAACATATCCTTAGTCCTTTTCAGGTATTTCAGGATGTTCTTGACCGCTGTCCAGTGATCCACTCCTGGATTACTTTGGTACCTCCCTGCTAAACTTATAGCAAGGCACACATCAGGTCTGGTACACAGCATTGCATACATGATAGAGCCTATGGCTGAAGCATAGGGAACATCTTTCATCTTCTCTCTATCTTCTGCAGTGGTCGGGCATTGAGTCTTACTCAATCTCACACCTTGTAGTACAGGCAAGAACCCTTTCTTTGCTTGATCCATTTTGAACTTCTTCAAAACTTTGTCAAGGTATGTGCTTTGTGAAAGTCCAATTAAGCGTCTTGATCTATCTCTATAGATCTTAATGCCTAATATATATGCAGCTTCACCGAGGTCTTTCATTGAAAAACTCTTATTCAAGTATCCCTTTATGCTATCCAGAAATTCTATATCATTTCCAATCAGCAATATGTCATCCACATATAATATCAGAAATGCTACTGAGCTCCCACTCACTTTCTTGTAAATACAGGCTTCTCCAAAAGTCTGTATAAAACCAAATGCTTTGATCACACTATCAAAGCGTTTATTCCAACTCCGAGAGGCTTGCACCAGTCCATAAATGGATCGCTGGAGCTTGCACACTTTGTTAGCTCCCTTTGGATCGACAAAACCTTCCGGTTGCATCATATACAACTCTTCTTCCAGAAAACCATTCAGGAATGCAGTTTTGACATCCATTTGCCAAATTTCATAATCATAAAATGCGGCAATTGCTAACATGATTCGGACAGACTTAAGCATCGCTACGGGTGAGAAGGTCTCATCGTAGTCAATCCCTTGAACTTGTCGAAAACCTTTCGCAACAAGTCGAGCTTTATAGACAGTAACATTACCATCAGCGTCAGTCTTCTTCTTGAAGATCCATTTATTTTCAATGGCTTGCCGACCATCGGGCAAGTCAACCAAAGTCCATACTTTGTTCTCATACATGGATCCCATCTCGGATTTCATGGCTTCAAGCCATTTTGCGGAATCTGGGCTCACCATCGCTTCTTCATAGTTCGTAGGTTCGTCATGGTCTAGTAACATAACCTCCAGAACAGGATTACCGTACCACTCTGGTGCGGATCTTGATCTAGTTGACCTACGAGGTTCAGTAATAACTTGATCTGAAGTTTCATGATCATTATCATTAACTTCCTCACTAATTGGTGTAGGTGTCGCAGAAACTGATTTCTGTGATGATCTACTTTCCAATAAGGGAGCAGGTACAGTTACCTCATCAAGTTCTACTTTCCTCCCACTCACTTCTTTCGAGAGAAACTCCTTCTCTAGAAAGGATCCATTCTTAGCAACGAATATCTTGCCTTCGGATCTGTGATAGAAGGTGTACCCAACAGTCTCCTTTGGGTATCCTATGAAGACACATTTCTCCGATTTAGGTTCGAGCTTATCAGGTTGAAGTTTCTTCACATAAGCATCGCAACCCCAAACTTTAAGATACGACAACTTTGGTTTCTTGCCAAACCATAGTTCATAAGGCGTCGTCTCAACGGATTTCGATGGTGTCCTATTTAGAGTGAATGCAGCCGTCTCTAAAGCATAACCCCAAAACGATAGCGGTAAATCAGTAAGAGACATCATAGATCGCACCATATCTAATAAAGTACGATTACGACGTTCGGACACACCATTACGCTGTGGTGTTCCGGGTGGCGTGAGTTGCGAAACTATTCCGCATTGTTTCAAATGTAAGCCAAACTCGTAACTTAAATATTCTCCTCCACGATCTGATCGTAGAAACTTTATTTTCTTGTTACGATGATTTTCAACTTCACTCTGAAATTCTTTGAACTTTTCAAATGTTTCAGACTTATGTTTCATTAAGTAGATATACCCATATCTGCTCAAATCATCTGTGAAGGTGAGAAAATAACGATATCCGCCACGAGCCTCAATATTCATCGGACCACATACATCTGTATGTATGATTTCCAATAAATCTGTTGCTCTCTCCATAGTTCCGGAGAACGGTGTTTTAGTCATCTTGCCCATGAGGCACGGTTCGCAAGTACCAAGTGATTCATAATCAAGTGATTCCAAAAGTCCATCAGTATGGAGTTTCTTCATGCGCTTTACACCGATATGACCTAAACGGCAGTGCCACAAATAAGTTGCACTGTCATTATCAACTCTGCATCTTTTGGCTTCAACATTATGAATATGTGTGTCACTACTATCGAGATTCATTAAAAATAGACCACTCTTCAAGGGTGCATGACCATAAAAGATATTATTCATATAAATAGAACAACCATTATTCTCTGATTTAAATGAATAACCGTCTCGCATCAAACAAGATCCAGATATAATGTTCATGCTCAACGCTGGCACCAAATAACAATTATTTAGGTCTAATACTAATCCCGAAGGTAGATGTAGAGGTAGCGTGCCGACGGCGATCACATCGACTTTGGAACCATTTCCCACGCGCATCGTCACCTCGTCCTTAGCCAATCTTCGCTTAATCCGTAGCCCCTGTTTCGAGTTGCAAATATTAGCAACAGAACCAGTATCAAATACCCAGGTGCTACTGCGAGCATTAGTAAGGTACACATCAATAACATGTATATCACATATACCTTTGTTAACCTTGCCATCCTTCTTATCCGCCAAATACTTGGGGCAGTTCCGCTTCCAGTGACCAGTCTGCTTGCAGTAGAAGCACTCAGTTTCAGGCTTAGGTCCAGACTTGGATTTCTTCTCCTGAACAGCAACTTGCTTGCTGTTCTTCTTGAAGTTCCCCTTCTTCTTCCCTTTGCCCTTTTTCTTGAAACTAGTGGTTTTACTGACCATCAACACTTGATGCTCCTTTTTGATTTCTACCTCCGCTGCCTTTAGCATTGCGAAGAGCTCGGGAATTGTCTTATCCATCCCTTGCATGTTATAGTTCATCACGAAGCTCTTGTAGCTTGGTGGCAGTGATTGAAGAATTCTGTCAATGACGCTATCATCCGGAAGATTAACTCCCAGTTGAATCAAGTGATTATTATACCCAGACATTTTGAGTATATGCTCACTGACAGAACTATTCTCTTCCATCTTGCAGCTGTAGAACTTATTGGAGACTTCATATCTCTCAATCCGGGCATTTGCTTGAAATATTAACTTCAACTCCTGGAACATCTCATATGCTCCATGACGTTCAAAACGTCGTTGAAGACCCGGTTCTAAGCCGTAAAGCATGGCACACTGAACTATCGAGTAGTCATCAGCTTTGCTCTGCCAGACGTTCATAACTTCTGGTGTTGCTCTTGCAGGAGGCCTGGCACCTAGCGGTGCTTCCAGGACGTAATTCTTCTGTGCAGCAATGAGGATAATCCTCAAGTTACGGACCCAGTCCGTGTAATTGCTACCATCATCTTTCAACTTTGCTTTCTCAAGGAACGCATTAAAATTCAACGGAACAACAGCACGGGCCATTTATCTACAATTAACATAGACAAGCAAGATACTATCAGGTACTAAGTTCATGATAAATTCAAGTTCAATTAATCATATTACTTAAGAACTCCCACTTAGATAGACATCCCTCTCATCATCTAAGTGATTACGTGATCCAAATCAACTAAACCATGTCCGATCATCACGTGAGATGGAGTAGTTTCAATGGTGAACATCACTATGTTGATCATATCTACTATATGATTCACGCTCGACCTTTCGGTCTCCGTGTTCCGAGGCCATATCTGCATATGCTAGGCTCGTCAAGTTTAACCTGATAGTATTCCGCGTGTGCAACTGTTTTGCACCCGTTGTATTTGAACGTAGAGCCTATCACACCCGATCATCACGTGGTGTCTCAGCACGAAGAACTTTCGCAACGGTGCATACTCAGGGAGAACACTTTTATCTTGAAATTTTAGTGAGAGATCATCTTATAATGCTACCGTCAATCAAAGCAAGATAAGATGCATAAAAGATTAACATCACATGCAATCAATATAAGTGATATGATATGGCCATCATCATCTTGTGCTTGTGATCTCCATCTCCGAAGCACCGTCATGATCACCATCGTCACCGGCGCGACACCTTGATCTCCATCGTAGTATCGTTGTCGTCTCGCCAACTTATTGCTTTTACGACTATCGCTACCGCTTAGTGATAAAGTAAAACAATTACATGGCGATTGCATTGCATACAATAAAGCGACAACCATATGGCTCCTGCCAGTTGCCGATAACTCGGTTACAAAACATGATCATCTCATACAATAAAATATAGCATCATGTCTTGACCATATCACATCACAACATGCCCTGCAAAAACAAGTTAGACGTCCTCTACTTTGTTGTTGCAAGTTTTACGTGGCTGCTACGGGCTTAGCAAGAACCGTTCTTACCTACGCATCAAAACCACAACGATAGTTTGTCAAGTTGGTGCTGTTTTAACCTTCGCAAGGACCGGGCGTAGCCACACTCGGTTCAACTAAAGTGAGAGAGACAGACACCCGCCAGTCACCTTTAAGCAACGAGTGCTCGCAACGGTGAAACCAGTCTCGCGTAAGCGTACGCGTAATGTCGGTCCGGGCCGCTTCATCTCACAATACCGCTGAACCAAAGTATGACATGCTGGTAAGCAGTATGACTTATATCGCCCACAACTCACTTGTGTTCTACTCGTGCATAGCATCAACGCATAAAACCAGGCTCGGATGCCACTGTTGGGGAACGTAGTAATTTCAAAAAAATTCCTACGCACACGCAAGATCATGGTGATGCATAGCAACGAGAGGGGAGAGTGTTGTCCACGTACCCTCGTAGACCGAAAGCGGAAGCGTTATCACAACGCGGTTGATGTAGTCGTACGTCTTCACGATCCGACCGATCAAGTACCGAACGCACGGCACCTCCGAGTTCAGCACACGTTCAGCTCGATGACGTCCCTCGAACTCCGATCCAGCCGAGTGTTGAGGGAGAGTTTCGTCAGCACGACGGCGTGGTGACGATGATGATGTTCTACCGACGCAGGGCTTCGCCTAAGCTCCGCAACGATATTATCGAGGTGTAATATGGTGGAGGGGGCACCGCACACGGCTAAAATATCGTATATCAATTGTGTGTCTAGAGGTGCCCCCTGCCCCCGTATATAAAGGAGCAAGGGGGAGGCCGGCTGCCCTTGGGGCGCGCCAAGGACAGGGGGGAGTCCTCCTCCTAGTAGGAGTAGGACTCCCCTTTCCTAGTCCAACTAGGAAGAGAGAGGGGGAAGGAAAGAGAGGGAGAGGGAGAGGGAAAGAGGGGCCGCGCCCCCCTCCCCTAGTCCAATTCGGACTCCTCATGGGAGGGGGCGCGCCACCTCCTGGCTGCTGCCCTCTCTCTCCCCTCAGGCCCACTAAGGCCCAATACTTCCCCGGGGGGTTCCGGTAACCCCTCCGGCACTCCGGTTTTATCCGAAACTTCTCCGGAACACTTCCGGTGTCCGAATATAGTCGTCCAATATATCAATCTTTATGTCTCGACCATTTCGAGACTCCTCGTCATGTCCGTGATCACATCCGGGACTCCGAACAACCTTCGGTACATCAAAACATATAAACTCATAATATAACTGTCATCGTAACGTTAAGCGTGCGGACCCTACGGGTTCGAGAACTATGTAGACATGACCGAGACACCTCTCCGGTCAATAACCAATAGCGGAACCTGGATGCTCATATTGGTTCCTACATATTCTACGAAGATCTTTATCGGTCAGACCGCATAACAACATACGTTGTTCCCTTTGTCATCGGTATGTTACTTGCCCGAGATTCGATCGTCGGTATCTCGATACCTAGTTCAATCTCGTTACCGGCAAGTCTCTTTACTCGTTCCGTAATACATCATCCCGCAACTAACTCATTAGTCACAATGCTTGCAAGGCTTATAGTGATGTGCATTACCGAGTGGGCCCAGAGATACCTCTCCGACAATCGGAGTGACAAATCCTAATCTCGAAATACGCCAACCCAACAAGTACCTTTGGAGCCACCTGTAGAGCACCTTTATAATCACCCAGTTACGTTGTGACGTTTGGTAGCACACAAAGTGTTCCTCCGGTAAACGGGAGTTGCATAATCTCATAGTCATAGGAACATGTATAAGTCATGAAGAAAGCAATAGCAACATACTAAACGATCGAGTGCTAAGCTAACGGAATGGGTCAAGTCAATCACGTCATTCTCCTAATGAGGTGATCCCGTTAATCAAATGACAACTCATGTCTATGGCTAGGAAACATAACCATCTTCGATTAACGAGCTAGTCAAGTAGAGGCATACTAGTGACACACTGTTTGTCTATGTATTCACACATGTATTATGTTTCCGGTTAATACAATTCTAGCATGAATAATAAACATTTATCATGATATAAGGAAATAAATAATACTTTATTATTGCCTCTAGGGCATATTTCCTTCACCCGATGCGCCTTCCACCTCTGGTGCACCTCCGTTCACGCCTCCCCCGGTTCATAACCTCCATGCTCGGCCTTGCCCCCGCCTGATCGCTATTATCCTGATCGGTACGGTCTCTCTGCTATTGCTGAGCCCATTTCCTATCAGACTGCCATGACTCAGCCTGAATGGCAGCTTGCGATGGCTGAAGAGCTTGCTGCCCTTGAGCGCTCTGGCACCTGGGATCTAGTTTCCCTCCCTTCCGGTATTCGTCCCATCACCTGCAAGTGGGTTGATACGTCTCCGTCGTATCTACTTTTCCAAACACTTTTGCCCTTGTTTTGGACTCTAACTTGCATGATTTGAATGGAACTAACCCGGACTGACGCTGTTTTCAGCAGACTTTCCATGGTGTTATTTATGTGAAGAAACAAAAGTTCTCGGAATGACATGAAACTCCACGGAACGTCTATTTGGAAATAATAAAAAATCCTTGCAAAAGATGAAGACCAGGGGGCCCACACCCTGTCCACGAGGGTGGAGGGCGCGCCTGCCCCCCTGCGGCGCGCCCCCTACCTCGTGGGCCCCCTGGAGCTCCTCCGACCTCAACTCCAACTCTATATATTTGCTTTCGGGGAGAAAAAAAGGAGAGACGAATTCATCGCATTTTACGACACGGAGCGCCGCCAAGCCCTAAAACCTCTTGGGAGGGCTGATCTGGAGTCCGTTCGGGGCTCCAGAGAGGGGGATTCATCGCCGTCGTCATCATCAACCATCCTCCATCACCAATTCCATGATGCTCACCGCCGTGCGTGAGTAGTTCCATCATAGGCATGCTGGACGGTGATGGGTTGGATGAGATCTATCATGTAATCGAGTTAGTTTTGTTAGGGTTTGATCCCTAGTATCCACTATGTTCTGAGATTGATGTTGCTATGACTTTGCTATGCTTAATGCTTGTCACTAGGGCCCGATTGCCATGATTTCAGATATGAACCTATTATGTTTTCATGAATATATGTGAGTTCTTGATCCTATCTTGCAAGTCTATAGTCACCTACTATGTGTTATGATCCGGCAACCCCGAAGTGACAATAATCGGGACCACTCCCGGTGATGACCATAGTTTGAGGAGTTCATGTATTCACTATGTGCTAATGCTTTGTTCCGGTACTCTATTAAAAGGAGGCCTTAATATCCCTTAGTTTCCATTAGGACCCTGCTGCCACGGGAGGGTAGGACAAAAGATGTCATGCAAGTTCTTTTCCATAAGCACGTATGACTATATTCGGAATACATGCCTACATTACATTGATGAATTGGAGCTAGTTCTGTGTCACCCTATGTTATGATTGTTACATGATGAACCGCATCCGGCATAATTCTCCATCACCGATCCAATGCCTACGAGCTTTTCCCATATTGTTCTTCGCTTATTTACTTTTCCGTTGCTACTTTTACAATCACTACAAAACACCAAAAATATTACTTTTGCTACTGTTATCTTTGTTACCGTTACCACTACTATCATATTACTTTGCTACAGATACAAAGTTATCCAGGTGTGGTTGAATTAACAACTCAGCTGCTAATACTTGAGAATATTCTTTGGCTCCCCTTGTGTCGAATCAATAAATTTGGGTTGAATACTCTACCCTCGAAAACTGTTGTGATCCCCTATACTTGTGGGTTATCATGGGTCTACAAGATTAAGACTCGCCCCGATGGCTCTCTTAAGCGCTACAAAGCTCGTCTTGTGGCTCGAGGTTTTCAGCAGGAGCAAGGACGCGATTATGATGATACATTCGCTCATGTGGCTCACATGACCACTGTCCGCACTCTCCTTGCTGTGGCTTCTGTTCGTCACTGGTCTATCTCTCAACTTGATGTCCAGAACGCCTTTCTCAATGGCGAGTTGCGTGAGGAGGTTTATATGTAGCCACCACCGGCGTACTATGTTGCTGACGGTATGGTCTGTCGACTTCGCCGCTCCCTCTATGGTCTTAAACAGGCCCCTCGCGCCTGGTTTGAGCGATTCGCCTCTGTGGTGACTGCCGCTGGTTTCTTGCCCAGTGATCATGATCCAGCATTGTTTGTTCACACGTGTACACGTGGTCGGACTCTTCTCTTTCTCTATGTTGATGACATGATCATCACTGGTGACGACTCTGACTACATTGCCTTTGTTAAGGCTCGCCTTCTTGACCAATTTCTCATGACTGATCTTGGCCCGTTTCGCTATTTTCTTGGGATTGAGATCTCCTCGACCTCTGATGGCTTCTACATCTCCCAAGAAAAATATATTCAGGATCTTCTTACTCCCGCTGCTCTCGGTGAGAGTTGTGACTCCTATGGAGCTCAACGTTCAGCTTCGTGCCTCTGATGGTGACCCCCTTCCTAATCCTACTCGCTATCGTCACCTTGTGGGTAGCCTTGTCTATCTGGCTGTTACGCGTCCTGACATCTCCTATCATGTCCACATACTGAGTCAGATCGTTGCAGCCCCCACCTCTGTCCACTATAGTCACCTCCTCCGTGTTTTGCGATATCTTCGTAGCACGATCTCTCAGCGCCTTTTCTTTCCCCGCTCCAGCTCTCTTGAGCTCCAGGCCTACTCTGATGCTACCTTGGCTAGCGATCCCTCTGACCGACGCTCGCTGTCTGCTTACTGTGTCTTTCTTGGTGGCTCTCTTATTGCCCGGAAGACAAAGAAACAGACTGCAGTTTCTCGCTCGAGTACAGAGGCTGAGTTGCGAGCCATGGCTATGTTGACGGCTGAGGTGATCTGGTTACGGTGGTTACTTGAGGATTTTGGTGTGTCTGCTACTACCTCGACTCCCTTACTGTCAGACAGTACTGGTGCTATCAGTATTGCGCGTGACCCGGTGAAGCATGAGCTCACCAAACACATCGGTGTGGATGCCCACTTTGTGTGTGCTGCTGTGCAGGATCAGACTCTCGCTCTTCACTATTTGCCCTCTGAGTTACAGTTGGCGGACTTCTTCATGAAGGCACAGACTCGAGCGTAGCATGGCTTTTTCCTCTCCAAACTCACTGTTGTTGATCCACCTTGAGTTTGAGGGGGGTGTTAGATGTGTATAGTCCCTTTTCGGTATATCCCCATTGTATAAGGGGTTTCCTGCATTTTACCACACATGTATATGTAATGGCCTTTGGCCCTCAGTGAATACTAGTTGTTGTTTATCTAACACCCTCCTCTTATTATGTCATGTGTTATCAGCAAGTTAGAGAGAGCAGTACTCATCTGTTATCTGACTGCCCATTTGCAAAGCTGCTGTTGTCATTATCTATGCCCCAATGTGCAAATGACTAATGATCTCCAGGAGAATCTGCAGGGACTGAGGCATGAGTCGGGCGTGCCTTTCTTCATGGGAAAACTATTTTGGTAACCTGGAGTATCTATATTTGCAGAAATGGTTTCATCTTCAAACATAAGAAGACCCCCAGTCTGTACAGATGTCGAGTCTTTGGATGAAGCTCATCTTACAGTTTTCTTTTGGAAAAGAATGTTTAAATTCCCGACCTCTACATCAATCGATGCATACAGTCATCTTTATTAGTTATTTAATAAAGGTCTGATAAGAATATATATAAAGTTATCCAAAGCCATCACTCACCCCTACAAACTCGTTAATGTGGAGTGCTCTCACTCCCCATATCTAAAATCGGTGTCATCGCCAATCCATCTACATAACGTATCGGAACCTACAGCTGGTGCAGCAAACCTAAAGCGTACACCCTATGCACATGTTTTAGAAGCCACCATCATCGAACCGCTGGCCCATATTCAGGAAAGAGATCCGCATCATCCTTATCAGTCCGACCATCCGTCTACGCCACAACGGCGCCCAACGGCACCACATCCCTGCGCGCAAACTACTGAGCACGTCGCGGTCACCGCCGGTACATGGCAGCACCATGCCAGCAAGTACCACCATCCGACACAGCTTGAAGTCTCTAAAAGATATGTCGTGCGTAGCACCTGCGAACAGGCATGTCAGAGCGTAGCACCTGTCGGCTAGGCATGACTTGACACCTCCACCGAAGCTCCATGCAAGACGAAGCCGCTCCACCTCCTGCCTCTGTCTTCCGGCATTGCTCCACAAACTATGCTCCCAAGAGAAAACCGACACCGTAGTGCCACCATCGTCCGATCTGGTACGTGCCCAAGTGGGTTGACACAGCTTGAAGTCTCTAAAAGATCTGTCGTGCGTAGCACCTGCGATGGTGGCACTGCAGTGTCAGTTTCCCCCGTAGCAGCACAAGTGGGTCAACAGTAGTTACACGACTATGCCTTCATCAAGGTAACAACGCAGAACGGCGCCATCGCCCGCCGTCGGCTCAATTTTCACCGGCAACTATGTCTCCCCGACTCGTAGCCGGGACTAGATGACCGATCTCGATATCCGACCACCCAGACTCAGGCCAACCACCTTTGATGGAGGAGATGACCACCACCGCCAAGCCCAGGGTTGCCGCCCCGGGCGTCCGCGTGATGCAGATCAAAACCACAAGCACTACCGCGATCCCAAGCTGAACCGGAGGTTGAGCCACTGCAGCATGGCCACTGCCGCCACCTGCCGCTGTGGCTACATACCCGCCGCCACACTCCAACCGTCATTGTGCACCATCACCGCCGAGGAGATCAAGATCAAAACCGCCACAACGATCTTGAGCAGCTAACGCGCGAGAAGAAGGCCGCCGCCGCTGAGCCGCTCAGGCTTTGCCCTGGGGTCGTCGCCAGCGGCGGTGGAGAGGAGAGTGGTGGCGGGGACGCCCTGGTGCGGGGCGGCCGCGCTGCATGGGAGCGGCGGGAAGCTCATCTTACTAGAGCTAACAAAGCATCTTATTCAGCTTTTGCTGTATGGGTGGATACATTTCAGTAGCTTTCTTCTTAGATGTTGCCGCTTTTCTGTAAATACTTGCATGCAACACTATAATTCTTTAATTTGTTTGAACAGTAGACAACTCATCTACTGTTTTCCGTCAAAAATAAACGTGTTCGTCTAACATAAGGCTCCTCTGAACATTGTCACAAGAGGCTCGGCCATCCTTCATCCAGCGTCGTCGATTCCGTCTTAGGTTGAATGAACTAGCTTGTGCGCGGTCTTGTGAGTCCTTAGTATGTGATGCTTGCCAACGTGTGACAAAATGCATCAGCTTCCATATAATAATTCCTCTCAGTAACCAACTCACCCCTTGAGCTAGTTCACACCGATGTGTGTCGGGGGGGGGGGGGGCTTTCCAAAACCATGTATGCTGTGCAATCAGACGGTGGAGGCGGGGGCGATATTTTTCACGTGTCGGCATCGCTCACTGTGGTACGTGCCCGCACATCTCCCAGCAAAATGGCGTCGCGGAACGAAAGCATCGACATGTTGTTGAAAATGGCATTTCCCTCCCTCCCTCACTCCTCGCTTCCACTTCCTTTTGGGACGAAGCTTTCCTCACTGCTCTCATACGATTATTTGCCGTGATCATACTCAATGTATTGATCTGTTTATATAGTACATATACATGTTCAGTTACAAGTCACTAGTACGTGGATAATCAAGAGAGAGGCCTCTAGACCTTCTACATTCTAGCACTAAGCTATAATTGTTGGAAAACACTCCTTTTAAACCGACTGATCCCACGTCTCCTTCAAGCCGCCTCCTGCGCCTCCCACGTGTCTTTTATGGGACCCACGTTGCTCTTATCCTCTTCCTGCTTCCTCTGGTTGAAACGTCTCGACCACACACACATCTCATTCCCTTCGTCACCCGTTGCCGCTGCAATCCGTCGTCGCCTTGCATCGCAGCTCCCGTCGCCGTCGAGCTGCATCGCAGCACCCGCCGTAGGCGACGGCGCCGCACCGCGCACATCCCGTGCTGCATCGCAGCCTTTCGCCATGGCCGCCGGCGCTGCATCGCAGCTTTCGCCATGGCCGCCGGCGTCATCTCGCGCTGCATCGCACCACCTGTCTCCGGCAACGTTTCTTCGGAGCATCCTCCATGACCGCCGGTGCTGCATCGCAACTTTCGCCGTCGTCGCGCGCTGTATTGGAGTTTCCGCCATGGACGCGGTGCTGCATCGCAGCACCCATCGCTGCCAAACGTTGCACCGCAGCATCCGCCATGGCCAGCGCTGCATAGATTCCCAACTTCCGCCGTCTTCACCATGCGCTGCGTCGCAGCACCCGTCGCTGCCAATGGAGCTTTGCCGGTCGGTCGTCGGTGTTGCAATGAAGCTCCGTCGAATGCTTCAATGGAGCTTCGTCGGAGGGCCACCAGTGCTACAATGGAGTTTCGCCGGTGGCGGTGCTACAGGGGGAGGCACCGAGGGTGTTGCAAGGGGCCGGCTCCCCGGCCGCCCGCAGTGGTGGTTTTGGTGCCGGCGGTAGCGGCGTTGCTACAAGGTTGAACATGGCACTGCGAGCCTGGTTGGGATGTCTTGCCGGAGCTCGCCGCCGTAGCCAGGGCTCCCGTGTGCGTGGAAGAGGATCGAGAGCGTGGAGAATTTTCGTCACAGGTAGAGGACGAAGCTGCCGCATGCGTTGCGTAAGAAAGACCAATCCAACGGCTGTGGGGGCCTGAATCGAATGGCTGACGAGCCGACTGATTTTCTCCTGAAATTGAAATCAGTCGGCTTACGCCTAGCAGCGCCCATAATTGTTAAGCGTTACAACTCTTGATGCTAAACGGTACTAACTCTTCAGATTTGACATGTTGCCTACTTTACGAACTCCGCTAATGCCTCTCTGGGCAAGTTCATGCGAAAAAATAGTCTTAATGAAAACTCTCATCTGCCTTTATCCCAAGAAGCACATGTGCAACTTTTGGCATTGGAGCACCAGTTGCAGGATCTGAATCTGAACATAGAGCATCATGGATGGGGGTACCTGCTGCTTACTGTACTGCTAAAGTATACAAACTTCTGATATGCAGCTGCATCATTTGCTTGGTTGTAGAAATCATGTGTGCAACGGAAACACCAGGCGTTCTTTCGGTTGCTCCTTGTGGATAGACTTAATAGCACAGAGATGCTTCAGAGAAAAACAACCTTTTAGCTTCCCTCCTATGATTGTGTCATGTGTAATCAGCAAGTTACAGAGAGTTACAGAGAGCAGTACTCATCTATGCCCCAATGTGCAAATGACTGATGATCTCCAGGAGAATGTGTAGCGATTGAGGCATTATCGATGCCCTAATGGTGCTAATTACAGTATTTTGGTAACCTGGAGCTTCTGCATTTGCAGAAATGATTTCATCTTCAAGCATAAGATCCCCAGTCTCTACAGATGTTAGTTTTCTTTTTCATGGATGAGCGTAAGCTCATCTTACATTTTTTTAGAGAAAAATGCTCATCTTACATAGAGCTAACAGAGTACCCTATTCAGCTTTCGCTGTATGGATGGATAGATTTCAGTACTACCTTTCTTCTTAGATGTTGCTGCTCTTTTGTAAATACTTGTATGTAAGACTCTATAATTCTTTAATTTGTTTGAATAGTAGGCAAATCACCTACTGTTTTCCGTCAAAAATAAACGTGTTCGTCTAACATAAGGACAAATATTTGTCCTTGGAATAGTAAATCATCGATAGGCATAGCCCATAGACTGGACCAATTCAGTGTGGAATATACAGTCGTCGATGCTAGTAATGTAATCGCAGCTGTCCATCAGTTTGACTGCGCTTAGAGGGACGAAAATAGTGGGTGAGCATATAGCGCCTGCATTTACCGGCCCTAGCCAGGTAATGAATCTGTGAACGCGCGTCACCTTTACGCCTAATCTGTTCTTAATCACTATAACAGCCAATCGGAAGAGTGAAGTTTTCTGAAAAAAAAAATGTCATGGCGATGCATTCTGTTCTGCTTTCAGTTTACATTTGAAGATAGCATTTCATATATGTCTCCTCTATCCCAAATACTCGAGAGGTCCTGGGATTAATCACAGACTAAAAACACATAGGTAGAAATATATAAGAGATTTCCAGAAGAGGAACTCCCAAAAAAATCATCTCTACTACCGGCATTTCTGTAGTCTGTACATCTCCTAATAGAATCTCGATCCAAAAACCAATGCCTCCACTCCTACATACACCAACTATATACCATACGCACATCAGAATCAAGAGATCGGTGGAGCAGTCCTACAGATCGAAGTCAAGGCTCCTCGGCTTCGGTGATGCTCTGCAGCGACGGCCGCCAGTGCCCCCTCGTCTCGTGGTCGTCGTGGTAGCACACCGTGCCGGAGTTGATCAGATCCGTCAGCACCTTTTCCGTCGCCCTCTTCCCCTTGCCGTCCCGGGCGGCCTGCTGCAGCAGCTCCTGGACCTGCCTCTTGGTCACCCTGATCTTCACCTCCACCCGCCCCGTCTTCTCGTTCTCGGCGGCCGCCTTCGTCCCCTCCACCACGTCCACCTCCCACTCGTCGTCGTCGACCCACGACTCGGAGGCGCGCTGAAGCTTGAAGCAGTTCCCCATGGATGATCGACCTCCCGATCGGTGCGAATCGTATATATATGATCGTATGTCAAGCCTGGATGCTAGCTCTGGATCTTCTTGAGCTAGGTCCGGCTTGAGCTTCGTGGTAAGAGAGAGGGAGAGAGGGAAGATCGTTTGGCCTGCGCGATACAGCTTATATATATACATAGAGGCTGGAGCTTGAAGGGGACGTGCCAAGTTGGACCATGGAGGGCGGATGGAAGTTGGACGTGGAGGCCGGGAGACCACGTCTCGGCGTCTCGCGCAGGCGGCTTTCTCCCCAACCGGGCGCCCATCTTGCCACGTGGACGGCCGCGGCGATCCGTGGAGTAGTGCGGCCGGTGGGATGGAGGCGAGCAGGGCGCTGGACGGCCGGGATCGGTGGTGGGGACGGCGCGGCGGTGGACGTACGTGGTGGGAAACTGGCGCCCGGGAGCGAATCTTCAAACGTTCCCCTCCTTCCTTCCGCGCGAGGCGTGCGGAAGGCTCCGCGCGCGTGTGTGAACGCGGCTTTTCCACGGGATCTTCCGGTGCTCAAGGCTTTTGTGGAGCCAACGACCGGGATGGGAGTTGATGGTACGTGTCACCCACTGTCCATGCAGAATTTGGAAAAAGCTCGGGCTGCCTTCTCTGCCCTGCCGGTGATCTCTGCCGATTTTTCGTAAGCATGTTCGGTGTTGGGTTGTCGTGAAGAACATCTCAAGAACTCGAGCAAGCCGCAAGATTTTTAGAATTTGTTCTAGGAGAGATATGTAGATCGATCGGTAGAAACCGGTCATCTCCAGTTGAGAAACACCCAACCAGAGGGACAACACAATTACGAATCATGAACTAATAGGCCATTGTCAGGGGCGAAGCCAGGATAACAGTGCAACAAACTCTACAGTCAATGAAGGCTTTCGGCGCCATGACCCGGGCCCGGGCTCCCCAAGCCTGGGGTGTAGCCACTGCCCATTGTATGGTTGTGTTCATTGCTCGATGCAGAGGCCTAAGATTATCCTCCTTTTTAAAAAAAATAGGTCATTGTGCCCTGAATAAGGCTCGGCCAAATAACCAAAGACAAAACATGAAAAAAAATGTGACTGATCAAAACGGGATAAAAATAGGACCGACAGATGTGGGTACCTAACTTGACAATGCAAGAACTGGTCCAACTCCAAACCAACCAAGATCTTCCAGAGCTAATCACGCTATAGCAGCTAGAATTCCACGAAGATATTGCCAAGGACTAGACGCGGACGATGCTTGCATGCATGCGCACGCAGCGTGCCCTTAATTTGTTGCCTTGCTTGTTGGCGTACGTGTACAGGCTTACAAAACAGTCGCTAGAGATTAGGTTCTATATACAGGAGGATATATTTCTTTATCTAGATTTTGCATACGTATTTCACGTTCGCCGTGATCCCCTGCATGCATGGGACATGAGCGCTCTTTGTATATGCAAAACGTGATTTTCAGCATATGCAAGCGCGCCCATTTCATTATGCCCAATGCTATACTCACTTCACAACTCTTATGTCACACCTACTTGTTGAAGTTTTAGTGCCTATACATTTTTGTTTAGAGGATTCATAACTAATTTTCTGAGGATTCTGAATAATATTTTTGAGAAATCACACCTTATCAAGGGCACACAAGAGGATCACTGCCCTGGCTAGCAGCTGTATGACTATGAAGCACAAAGGCAGAGAAGTTGCAAATGCAGAAATGGCCAAGACTCAAATGGGGACACATGATCATTATGTCATTTCAGCGTCACCTGGCTATTATCTTCTCTCAGTGTTTGTTTTCCATGAAACCATAATTCGTAGCACCACCAGTTTCTTCTGCCCTAATAATGGCCGTATCTGTCAACCGCTACCAGAACTGAAAATTCAGTGCTCCAAACTATGTACGCCACTAGTTGCTCGTACATATACGGAAGAGTCCTTTGCTGGAGCCTGGAAAATGGGACCTCCAGATAGCAACTTGCGCGGTCAACACGATGGCAACACTATGCCCACCACTTCGATGCCACTAATCGATCGATTGGTACATCCAGCAACCTTGATATAGACCCCGGCTTATCATGTGTTTGTGGGCACCTAGTACTGTGCACCATAGCAGCCTCCATTTTGTCTTATAAAGAGTTTATGGGACATTTTGACTTGCAAATGCTTGCACGGTCAGCTGGACAATGTGTGGGTCAGTTTGTAGTGAATGTGCCCCTCACATTTTACAATCAGTCTCAAATGAGCTATCTCCCTTGAGTTGTTCCGAACGTCTAGATTTTTGTGGAATACTCTTTCACCTTTGATCTTGCCTTAGATATTGGTTTTGTAAAGATGGTTACCTTACTGATCGAAGGGCCAGTGGCCGTACTTTTATTAGATAGGAGAAGAGAGTACACAGTGGTCAGCGATCTAGGCGCACTAGAGCTGGAGAACCAAGGAAACAAAAGAAGAACAGACCAAACATGATCTGAAAAGACATACAACAAAGTGCAAAGAGGCCTAGACGTCCGGTCGACTCAAGATTAATCACCCAGCTCCATAACGCATCCCGCTAATTGCTAGACGGCAATGTCTTCTCAAATGAGATCAAGCACCCTTTCTGCACTGCTAGCCGTCTGGTTGAAGATCCTGGAGTTTCTTTCCTTCCATAGCCGCCAATGAATCAGGATGGTGATGGTGTCAAATTTGCGACGCATCCTCGTGGGCACTCCTGCTCTGGCCTGTAGCCACCAATCCTCGATGGAGCAGAAGCTGTCGTCCGGCGAAAGAAAGTCTATTCCCAGACGAGCCTTGAAAAGCCTCCAGACGTGCTGCGAGAAGCGGCAATGAACGAATAGGTGGACGCAGCTCTCCGGCTCAGATAGACACAAGGGGCATGAAGCAGAGGCCGGCCGTCCTCGTCGAAGCAGATTATCCGCTGTCAGGCATTTGCCATGCACCGCAAGCCACATGAAAAACTTGCACCGTGGGAGGGGGGGCTTAGACTTCTAGATTGGCTTGTTGCAAGCGAAGCGCTCGTTAGCCATGAAGAACAAACTGTAGGCACTACTGACAGAGAATTGCCGGTCCTTCGAGAGCCTCCAAAGAGCCCGATCAGTGACCCCAGGAGTCAGGTTCGTGGCATGAGTGATATCCCAGATGGTGAGGTACTGTGCGAGCGCCCGCACAGAGATGCCGCCCGCGATCTCTGACCCAAGACTGCCCTTGCAAGGCTTCGCTAACCGACATGCCAGAGTCTCTGACGTAGGAGAACAGAGCTGGCTTCAGAGGCCGCAATCGATCTCCCATTTGGCAGCCAATTGTCCGTCCAAAACCGTGTGGTCTGTCCATTGCCAAGTGATATTGTAGTGGCAGCGCTGAACATTGCCAAGACCTCTTTCTCCTGGCTATCTGGCAGCAATTGCCATGGTCTTGAAATTTCATCCCACCTCATCCATGGCCATCTACATCTTAAAGCCCATCCGGACCATCATAGATTGAGAACACCAAGACCGCCGCAATCTTTCGGAGAACAAAGCTGTTTCCAGGGGACAAGGCAATGCCCTCCACTCACTTCTTCCTCTCCCTTCCAAATGAAGCCACGACATTTCTTGTTGATGATCTTGATTTCCCATACAGGCAAGGGTAATACTGACATAAGATGTATGGGCAATGCCATAAGCACCGAATTGACCAGAGTGAGTCACCCCGCAGCCAGCAAGAGCTTTGGTTTCCAACCCTTCATCTTGTTGGAGTATCTGTCCACCAGAGGCATAATATCCTGGCGTTTCAATCTGAAAACCGAGAGTGGCAGACCCAAGTACTTGATAGGAAAACCCTGCTTTCGACAGCCAAAGTGCCGCGCCACCGAGGATGCAAGTTCTTCATCGCAGCGAATGCACATGATCGAGCTCTTCTGCATGTTGATGCGAAGGCCAGATACCTGACCAAACAGCTGCAAAGTGGCTGCAACCACTTGGAGATCATTGAACTGAGGCTTGAAGAAGAGGATCGCATCATTAGCAAAAATGGAAGCCCTCGGGGTCACATTACCAAGGCCAAGGTCTGGCAGCACCTGCCTATGCACTGCCCACTGCAGCATCCCATGTATGGTGTCCATGGCGAGAATGAAGAGCACCGGGGATATCTGGTCCCCCTGCCTTACGCCCTGGCCAAGAGAGAAAGGCTGAGAGAGCTCCCCGTTGACGTGGACGGAGGTGGAAGCCGTGCTCAGCAAGCCACAAATCTAGGAGCATCACCGATAACTGAAACCTCTGGCCCGAAGCACCTCAATCAGGAAATTCCATGAGAGTGTATCGAAAGCCTTCGAAACATCGATCTTCATCATGCCAGCTTGCTTCTTTTTCTGATGGAGTGTCCTTGCCGCATTGCGAACAAACTTGAAGTTTTCATGTATGCTCCTCTTCTAGACGAAAGCGCTCTGGGCCTGGGATATGAGAGAGGGCAGAAGCGCGGCCAACCTGGTGGCCAAAGCTTTGGCAAAAAAATTGGCCGCCCCATGGATCAGATTGATCGGCCTGAAATCACTTATCTGCAAGGGGTCCTCCTTCTTGGGGAGAAGGGTTAGGATGGAGGTGTTGAGAGCACCAAACGAGTAAAAACGCCCTTCAAAAAGCATGTTCATAACAGCCATGAAATCCTTGGCAATTATCTCCCAACATGTCCTGAAGAAAAGACCCGAAAAGCCGTCTGGCCCAGGTGCACGGTCCGTCGGCATGTCCCAGATAACATGTTTTATTTCCTCCTCAGTAAACGGCACCTCCAGCCCATGGGCCTTTTCCGGCGACAAACGACTTAAGCCCAGGGCCTCAAGATGGAGGGCACAGCTAGGCGATTCCGTAGATCCCATTAGATTAGAAAAAACAAATCCCGCGCCAAGTTCAGTTTGTCCTCCATATCAGTCGATGTTTAGATGGTTACCTTACTGCCAGTAGGATCGGCTGGAAAATTGCTATTAAGTTCATGAAAATACAGGTCTTGTTTGGATTGAAGGAATTTTATAGAAATTTTGTAGGATTACAATCCATAGGAATGGGTTCACCAAATTTCTATCAAATCCATTCCTATACCCTCCATTCCATAGGAATCTAAACATGAGCTCAAACCTCATTTTATTTTTCCTTTGAGAGGTCCAATGCACTTGCTCTCTCTCTCTCTCTCTCTCTCTCTCTCTCTCTCTCTCTCTCTTTCTACCCCCTCAATCCTCTAAATTTCATGTGATCATTTCCCATGCACCATCCGACACATCTTATAAATTCCTGTGTTTTGAAATCATGTAGGAATCCATAGGATATGGCATCTTAATCCTATGTTTTTTCTATTCCTACGTTTTCTAAATTCCTTCAATCCAAAGAAGCCCCAAACACACTCCACACAGAAGTTGTCTAGCAAAAACTTACAACAATGTTTCAATCTCATAGCACATTGTAGTTTTTCAAAATACACCTTTCGACTCATTCCCAAAAGAAATTCCCATTCCAAAATCAATTTAAAAAAATCTTAGGCCTCGAGAGCTTCCTAGGCAACTTCTCATGCCATTGGTATCCTTCCACCCCCCCCCCCTCATCATCAGAGGAGGAGGTGTCGAATGGCGAAAGAAAATGGCAAAACATCTCAATTGGTTATTTCAGTCATGACTCATCTCCACAACATCTTATTCTTAGTTGCGCTCGTCGACGAACCACCTCTTCGCGTTGCTACTCTCGTATATGCTCCTTAATGTGCGTTTGCCGATGGCCCAAGAGTGACGATGACATGAGTGTAACAAATAATTTGCTCTAACACTTAAGCAGCTCGCATGCCGTGACGCCTCTCTGCTAATGATGGCACTGGCTCCTGCCTTGGTGTTAGCATCCGCTTTGTTCTACCACGCCCTTTGTGACTTGTTAAGACAACTCATTGCATCCATGTATGAACACCTGATGGGGATGGCTTGGCCGTAGCTTCTTCCTTACCACACGTTGTGGGCCAAAATCTCGCAAGCTAGTTGGGTACATCGATGAGCCTCATCCGGGTGGATATGGTGTTTTGCATGAAAGCTCTGCTCAACTTACGTCGATATTGGAAAGGCCTATGCTTACAACCATTGTTATACTCTTTGGAGGCACCGCTATGCTACCCATAACTGTGCTTTAGCCTTGGAATCGTCCTAATATGTGAAATTTTGACAAGAGCAAAGTGGTGGTTTTAGGATACTGTGACGTCCGGATAATTAAGCTACAGTGAAACTCTGCTAATGATGCCACGTCACCTTTGTTACTGTTGCTAATCTCTTGTTAGTTCAAAACTGGTTAAAAAATCAAATTCAAAATATTGCAAACAACAAAAGTTTTCAAACATTGAAACAAAAATGTTCGGTGGGTGCCAAATATTGCACTGATAATTATTGTGGAGAAAACTCATTTTTAGAAAATTCCTAAATACTTTAAAATGATTTAAAATAGAAAAGAAAATAAATAAAAAGAATAAGTGAAAATAAAACAAAAGAAAAGAAAAACAAAGAAAAGCCCCCCACTGGGCCACGACCCAGCCAGCAGCCCAACCGGGCCACCAGGCCAGCCCACCCACTCTCTTAACCCCCTGACCCCGAAACCCTAAACCGTCGCCCCCACTTTCCCCCACTCGCTCTCTCCCTCTCCCCCCACCACTCTCGATCCCATCTGGATCGGGGTGGGGAACAACCGCCCGACGCCGTCGCCGGAGGCCACCCCGCCGGACCGCTCCGCCGTCGCCGGAGCCCCTCCTCGCCGGACTGCCTCCTCCACGTCGCCGTCGTCTCCGACTTCCTCCCCGCGCCGCACTGCCCCGAACCCTGCTACCCGCGGTGAGGCCCCGACCTCTTAATCCCCTGAACCTGCTGTTGCTACGCTGCGAGCCGCCCCTGCTCCCCTGCGCCCGTGTGCCGCTGCTGCTCCGGTCGTCCCACGCGCGCAACCGCACCGTCCTCGCGCCGTCCGCACCTCCCCTGCTCGCCACGCTCGGTGCGTCTCGCGCGCACACGCACACGCGTGCTCGAGCCCCGCCTCGCTGCGCCTCGCCCTTGTCCCTTCCATGCGCGGCCGCCGTCGCCTCGGCCCCTGCTCACCGGCCCGCAAGCTCGCCGTCTCGCCCTCCCCAGCTACAACTGCGCACCGCGACCGCGCCCTTCCGGCGGCTGCAGCTGCTTCTGCTGCTGACCTGTCGAACTTCGCCCCCCATGGCCGCGCCGCCGTCCAGCCACCGTGATGCGCCCCTGCCCTTCTCGACCGCCGGCCCCGCCTGCTGCCGCCCCGCGCCACTCCCAGCCAAGGCCGCCGCGCGCCCTCCATCGTGCCTCCTCTGCTCGTCGCTCTCACCGGCGCCGCCGCTCAGCTCCACTCCCTCCCTGGCCACGGCTCCCCGAAGCCGCCCGCGCCTTCGCGCCCCCTGACCCGACTGCCTGCAGCGCCGACGCTGCCGCTACACGCCACCGCCCAGCGCCGTCACCACCGTGCCGCAGCCGCCCGCCGGTGGCCACGCCAAGCCGCGCCCGGGCACTGAGCGCCCATACCCGTCGCCCGCTCACCCGCACCCGAGCACCCGAACCCGATAGGCCCCTCTGGGCCTTTGACATGTGGGGCCGCCCCCAGAACGTTTTAAAAAAAAGAAAAAGAAAATAAAAAAGTGAATTAATAAAATTAATAACTAATTAATTAGTGAATTAATTAAGTTAATTAATCATGTTTAATTAATATAATTAACTAGTTAGTTTAATTAAACAATAATTAGTTTAGCTAAATCCTAATTAACCTAAACAGAGGATGACAGGTGGGCCCCGCATGTCAGTTTGACCAGTCAACGCCCTGTTGACTGCTGACGTCATGATGACGTCAGCATACACTATTCTGGATAATGTTGATTTAAAGTAATTAAATAAATTCTAAAAATGATAAAATCCTTTTAAAATTAATATAAAATAAACCGTAGCTCGGATGGAAAAACTTTGTACATGAAAGTTGCTCAGAACGACGAGACGAATCTGAATACGTAGCCTGTTCGTCCGCCACACATCCCTAGCATAGCGAACACTCGACTTTCCCCCTTCGGTTCATCTGTCCAAAAACGCGAAACATCGGGAATACTTTCCCGGATGTTTCCCCCCTTTGCCGGTATCACCTCCTACCGCGTAAGGGCACACCTAGCACCGTGCATTGTCATGCCATGCACCGTCATGTTTATGTTTACATTGTATTCATTGTTTCTTCCCCCTCTTCTCTCCGGTAGACTACGAGATTGACGCCGCTGCTGGTGCCCCAATCGACTACGGTGTTGATGACCCTTCCTTGCCAAAGCAACCAGGCAAGCCCCCCCCCTCGATCACCAGATATCGCCTATTCCTTCTCTCTACTGCTTGCGTTAGAGTAGTGTAGCATGTTACTGCTTTCGGTTAATCCTATTCTGCTGCATAGCCTGTCATTGTTGCTACAGTGGTTACCCTTACCTGCAATCCTAAATGCTTAGAATAGGATGCTAGTATTACATCAGCGGCCCTACACTCTTGTCCGTCTGCCATGCTATACTACTGGGCCGTGATCACTTGTCATAGCCTGTCAGTGGTCCTATTCTGCTGCGCCTCTTTCGATCTGCATCCCAGTTTGTGCTAGCCATCTTATGGCAACTTGTTTAACTTATGTCTGTACTCAGATATTGTTGCTTCCGCTGACTCGTCTATGATCGAGCACTTGTATTCGAGCCCTCGAGGCCCCTGGCTTGTATTATGATGCTTGTATGACTTATTTTATTTTTAGAGTTGTGTTGTGATATCTTCCCGTGAGTCCCTGATCTTGATCGTACACGTTTGCGTGTATGATTAGTGTACGGTTGAATCGGGGGCGTCACAGATACACCGAGACCGAGCAGCAACGAATTGCAGACAACCTGAATTACAGGTTGTCCACCTTCCCCATTGCGTACTTGCGGATGCCGCTACCTGACTCAGGGGTTTGTTGAGCGAGTTCGGCCTGCTTATGGGGAGGGTCGCATCTAGGGCGGAACCTTGGTGCTATCGTTTTACTTCGAAGGGTATAGTAAGACCATCCTTATGGATTCCAACCTCTCTAGCCTTTCCATGTATATGATGGGTTTATATATCCTACCTGAAAGGGTACATAGCTCGTTTGATAAGGATCTCTCCCATTTCTTCTGGCAGGTGATGGATGCCGCAAAAATACCATATGGTGATGTGGGCTGACATCTGCATGCCAAAGGACCTGGGAGGGATAGGCATTCTGGTGTCAACTCACATGAACATGGCCTTATGACGCGCTAGGTTTGGTGGATGTTTTGAAGGGACGTGGGTTTATGCTTCAGCTTATTCAAGCAAAGTACTTGCTGAGACAGCCACTGGTTGCATGTGCACGTAGGGAAGTATCCCAGTTTTGGAGGTTCGTCTAGCAGACCAAGCATGTGATCCACCTTGGGATGTCTGTACCCATTGGCAATGGTGACGGGACTCTATTTTGGCTTGACCCGTGGGTTGACAGTGTCCCATTATGTACAGGATTTCCAAACTTGTTTCCTCAGATCCCATGGTGTTGGTTTCCATGGCTGCCCACAATGGCTAGTGGAATGTCTTATCTTGAAGGACATTTGGGCAGGTGGAGACCCTTGAGTGCGCTAGTTTGCAGGCTGTCCTCCTGCAGGTGCTCGCGGATAATCTAGACATCATATCCTAGCGATTGGCGGAGTCTTTTCTGTCAGCTCGACATATCATGCCTTGTGCAGACAGCTGTCGATTTCCTAGACCTCTCCACTCTTGAAAGCGTCCTTACCCTTGAAGATCAAAAAGTTTGTTTGGCAATTGTTGCTAGATCCCATCCCATCTGGGGCAGAGGTGATCAAGAGACACAACCCTGGGAATACGTTGTGCCCTCTTTGTGGTGTCCAGGTGACGGGGACCCACATCCTCTTCACTTGCACGACAACTACAGTTCTTTTGAGTTTTGTCCATGAGGCTATGGGGCCTGACTGGCAGGCCCCGCACCTGGCCGGATTTCTTTAAATCTATGCCAACCAGACCAGAAAGAGGAGCTGACTCTTCTAGCTTGTGTTTGAGGCACTAGATTGGACGTCATGGACGAACCACAATAAGATGGTTATTGAGTGGGTCTTTCTTAGGAAGGCCTCTAACTAACTTAAAATTCCTTACATTTGTGTAGAATTTGCTCCGCTGTCTAAATAGCGAAATCGCGGTAGGTTGGGCCTTATGATGGATGCAATGATTGTTGCCGCTCGCCGACTTGCCTCGCCGTAGGCCTCTTGAGACTCCGACGACTTGGTGGTCTTCTTTTTCTATTTCTTTTATGTGTTCTTTGGGCGTGCTTGTGATGTTGCTCGAGCAAACTATTTTTTCTGCTGCATTTGAAATTGTTGTATGGACGTGATGATGGCTTTATTTATAAAGTGGGCGAAAGCCTATTTCAAGACATAGGGGCAACAAGGTGCTTGGACCATGTGGCCTTATGCGGCACAGTGGTCAGGAAGAACCCCAACCGTCCTCTTCGCCACCTTATGAATGTGGGCTGCTCTAGACCAGTCCATAGGGATAGTACCGTTGATAAGCCTCATGTGTCCATGGAAGAAGTTACACTTTGGCACTAAGTAATATTGCTATTGTGTGCTCCTCTGGATGATGGAACTATAATCACTTTCAGTTTTGGTTCTATGTGTCATGGGAGCTCGAGCATGTGTACATGGTCTCGGCCCCATGTGAGTGGTGCTGGTAAACCTATACACCCTATATTTAGGAACGGAGGGAGTATTTGCTTAAGGTTTGGCCCTCCTAAACCTATTTTAATAGCACTTGGCCCCCCTAATCCAAATCTGCTCTATCATTTTTGTATTTTTTATTGTTGTAACCTCCTTGATTGTGTAGCCTGATTAAATACTACACAAAAGGAAGTCAGATGTCGAGAAGTCCACTCTACCAGTATTTCTAATACATAGTAGTAGTATTTTTGTAATATTATTAGGTGAGGTGATTTCTAATAAATCGTAAAATCCTAGTATAATAGCGAATCAGGTCTTTCATGCATCTCGCGGCAGGCGAACGAACCAAGACTGCCCATTTTTAATGCACGGGCTTATGAACGTGGAGGAAAGAAAATGCATGTGTGCAATCTTCATTGGTAATGGTACCCACGACTTTACTGGGCAGATCACACCCAATGATTCATAATTACATTGCATAACCTGGATTCTTTTTTCTTTTCTTTTTTTGAGTGGAACATAACCTGGCTTCTGGGTTCAACCAACCAACATTGCTTTGCAGCCCTGCAGGGCATTCTCATCTGTTTCCAAGTTTGGCCATGGTCCCTTGTAGGTTTCTTCTTCCTCCTCTTCCTGGTAAGCTCGTCTGTACCGTGTTTCTGGACAGCAGATCAAGTGAAAAATGCTTGGTTTGTTCCGCGCACAAAGCAGCAGATCGACTGAGAATGCTTGGTTTGTTCCACACACAAAAAGCCGTATGGACAGAAGAACATTGATCTACTTTACAATTTACATCACCACTTTCCCTACTATATACATTGTTCGTTGGATCCAAACCAAAGAATAATAACACAAAAAGGCCGCATAAAAGCTGTGTGTTCTACCAAAGGTCGACACGGCGAAGAAGCAACCAAGAAGGAGACGAGAAGCCCAAACCCGGCGATCGAAAGCCATGGCCGGGACGCGTCACTGGGCGTAGCGTCACGACTCCACCGCCTCCGGGATGCTCTGCAGAGCGGGCTTCCAGTGCGCCGCCCTGCAGTGGTCGACGTGGTGGTGCACCTCCCCGGCGTTCATGATGTCCGTCAGAAGCTCCGACGCCGACCGCCGGCCCTTCCAGACGCCGTCGTCGGCCCTCTTGTCCACCAGCTCCTGCAGCTGCCGCTTGCTGATCCTGATGGTCACCTCGCTGACGTGCTCCTTCCTCTGCTCCGCTTGCCCCTCGTCCTCGTCGCCGGGCGACGGCAGCTCCCACTCGCCGTCGTCCGCCCACGAGGTGGCCTGGTGCGTGATGGCGCAGTTCCCCATGCGTGCAGAAGTAGAAGTGTAGAACTGCAGAGCCTTCTTCTTCCTCCTCCCGTGTGCTTGCTGTAGTTGTTGTGTGTCGCTAGCTACTGCCGCTGCTGCTTCCGGCGCTGCCTCTGGTTTCGGATTAGAGAGAGAGATTAGGTGGTCTTTGTGTGACCAGCTGGTCTGAGAGGTGCGGATATATAGTCGGAGGCTTGGAGCGAACGGGGGTGGCAGTACCGTCCGGGCAAAAGCCGCAGCCGACGTATCGGCCGCGCTGGACACTGACGTGGGGGGATCGAATCCTACGTGGGCGCCGTGGCGGATGGTTACGAGTGGGTGGGACGAGTGGGAACGCGGGGGGGCGCGGGATCTCGCATGGGCGCTCGCGGTGGGAACGCGGCTTTTTCCAGCGGATTCTTTCCCCTGCAGCTCACCGCCCCGGTGGCTGGCATTGCTTAGCCGCGGCGGTTGGAGGGAGGCGTCGTGGTCGATGAGGTCGCGGTGTCGTGGCCGCGTGCTGTGCGCCCGGCGCCTCGTCGGTGCACGCCTGGCCGCAGGCTCGGCGCCTTCGGCGCGTCGCTGTGCGCTTTGTATATTCGTGTCGGACAGATGACAGCGCCAAGCCGCCAATGCTTGTGGGCGGTGAGCTGCAAATTCCGCGGTTTTGGACGCACCCTGTTGGCGGCTGTCGCGGTTCCTCCTCTTGTTGAGCGGCCGTCACGTTGGTCGCGTGCAGGTTGCATGCATCGCGGTGACACATGCCCGTCGGCGGCCTCACATCGTTTTGCGGTTGACGCTATCTTGCACAATCACTATACATGGATTTATTTATTTACATGAAACAGTTCGAGTTAATTATCTTGAACAATCACTATACTTTTTTTTTTGAGAGAACAACAATCACTATACTTGATGCAACGGCCAACCGTCAACTACTTGCTGCCGAGCATAGCTGGAGATGCAAATTAAGTACGTAATACGTTCGCAAGTGGAAATATTTGCCGTAGCCTCGAAGAAACGCAATCATGATGCCGCCTTGTGTGAAATCGCACTCCGGGGCCGGGAGATGGATGGGACATGCGAGCTATATCCGCGAGTGCGCCACTTATCATTGGTGGCAGGAAAGCTGTCTGGTCGTGCTGGCTCGTCTCGTGATCGCCGTCCGGTGGTTGGTTGCTGCGACAGCGCCACGGACGATGTAGTGCTGAGGAGGGATGAGAGTTCAGTCTTCAGACTCGACTTGTGTCCTGTAACTTGCAAGTGCACGCTACGTGCTTCCGCGTCGTTGCTCTTGCATGTCGATCGAACATGCCCATCCATGCCCAAGCTAAGGTTGGAGCTGACTACTGTGGTTCCAGCAGCTGCCGTTTGGCCAGACAGGATGAAGATGAACTGGCAAGGTTGCTTGCCCGAAAGTCCAAACACAGCGCACATCAGGAAGTTCACACTTCACAGTGAAGCAGTTGACCCTGGACGAATGATTGCACCACGGAAACTAGCACTGATCATTCAAGAAACTTGAGAGCCAGCCAGGGTCGTACGTACCCGCTTATAACCAACTAATGAGATTCCCTAATGTCCGAAACCCTAATTCCCTAGATCTATTTCATGAGGTTTTCTGCTGCTCGAATTTGCAGGCAATGCTAGTACCACTAACTGTTCGTTAAATTGTCGGTGGGCAGCAAACTGTAAAAGATGGTACAGCCTGCAAGGAATGTCCTCTCATCAGAGAAGAGAGTTGCGGACCGTGTTGTGATTTACCCAAGAAAGCAAGCAAACCAAAGTGAAAGGAATCGTTCGAAGTGGATGTGAGCGGAATATCTCAATCTGACGAGCCACCGATCTGGTTTTATACTAAACAAACAAGGGGCCTCAACTTGTGGGCAGATCAGAATTCTGCGTGCGGCTTCCTTCCTTCCTGTGGTCTTTGGTGGCAGTGCGCACCGTCATCTGTCAGTGATGTTTTCCTGTAAAGAAGAAGCCTTGCATAAGCCTTGTCAAAGGCATGGACTGTCTACAGTTTCTTAGATAGCACAGTGGAAGCAGCACATCTCTCATGACTGGTCTCACAAGATAACAGTGAAGCCACAACGCAGCAGACGATGAGTAGTAGATGCCATGCACTACTTCAATCCTCGAGAAAAATAATGCAGTGATGTTGAACGGCTGTCGACTTGTCTACTATGCAGGCACTCAACATCATACCAATAATCCTCTTACAAAATTTCATAATATCTCAGTCGACAAGGAGAACCGCAACGATGGTAGTATCGCCTTAGACAACACAAAAGACAATGCAAATACGTACATCTCTTCAGACTAACAAGATTTTTTTTTTTTTGGAAACAGACTAACAAGATTTTAATACTTTAGATGGTTTAACTCGAGATGATACTGACATTACGAGACAGGCGTCTCACCGAAAGGTTGAAACAAATAGAAAAGGCACCTGAAGAAAAGGTAACGACAGTAGAGGGCAGTTTTGTTTGGTCTACTATAGGTGTAACAACTCAACTTTGTCTTCTCAACCGACATCACTAATTTCAGTAGAACTCCTCAGCTCTTGGCAATATACTTAGTTAAAGGGTTGTACCAGATTGGATTAAAAACCTGTGCAACAATGTGGCAAACACTAATGAATAGTGATCCACACAAGGGAATCCAGCACACTCTAATTTCGGGGCTCACAAATGGTCGCACCAATTTTACAGTAGCCCCACTTTGATCGCCTCTGGCAAGAAGGTTGAAAAATAACCAAAAGTACCTTTCTCAGCTCGAGCTTAAACGCTCCTGGTATACCAGAAAAAGGAACAAATTAAAAAAATTCTGAAAGTTATTTGGGGCAATCATTAAAGGATGTTTGGAGTGCTTGCAAAATTTCCTCACGGAATCAAATTCCTGGAAGTCGTGGCAAAAATAATAAAACCAAAGCTCCAAAATGGGTTCGAAAGTACAATTTTTAGAGCATCAATTTGTTTTTTTCATAAATGTGATGTCATAATGAAACTTTGCAAGGACCAAAACAAATTCCTTAATGTTTTTGTCAAAAAAAAAATCAGTTTTTCGATTTTACTGTTCATCCGGGAACATATGAGCTCGCCAGCAAATACTCCTCCGAAAA
Source organism: Triticum aestivum (assembly GCF_018294505.1). Classification (NCBI taxonomy): domain Eukaryota; kingdom Viridiplantae; phylum Streptophyta; class Magnoliopsida; order Poales; family Poaceae; genus Triticum; species Triticum aestivum. Next base: position 434,495,688 of record NC_057802.1, read on the forward strand.
TAACATGCAATTTCATTTTTTTGCTGCAGTGACAATTCAGATACATAGGTTCGTTTATGTTTGCAAAGGACTAAGAGTAAAAAGTATTTCGGTCACCAAGCAAACATAATTCATGTACATATTTTTATAATAAAACGGTCCCTTGGGACCCGATTTATTAGAAAGCTAGGCAGTTAATGTGCATGAAATTTTTGGAGTAAAATCGTTACAACCATCTTCATTTGGGGCACCATCGGTGGACCTAGCACACACAAAGAGACACCACGCACACCGCCGAGCAAAAAATACACATCACCAAGATAGCACCACAGCGCCATCGTCACCAGTCCTCTACACGAGCCAGCCACTTCGACTTAGTCATTGACGGCCGTCATGAAGCCCTCACCGCAACAGAAACATGCATCCATATTAAGAACTTCCAGTCAGCCTCACACGCCGATGACAAGGCAGCTCCAGCACATAGGGAAGCTACAAAAGAGAAGTATCTAGATTGTGCTGCAAAGATACCGAGAGGGCTGCAGCTCCAACTCCACAACAACAAACAGACCTCAGCGATCCCGTGAACACCCAAAGAGTCAACAAATACAACCATACTGCAGCCCCGTCTTTGCTCAGCTCCAATGTTATTGCGCCACAAGCCGCCGCTGACCACCAACATCAGCCATGAGACCCCCCCCCCCCCCCCCACACACACACCACCTAGATGGAACCAACTCAAAGGTGACGCCCCTATAGTGAACACGCCACGAAATCACAGTATCAACCGATGCGGGGATCTGGATCCAAGATTTTTTTTCCCCAATAAGAGAAAATGAGCTGCGACAGTGATGATGTAACCAGTGGCAGAGCTACAAAGAAATTCCTGGGCGGGCCAAGCTAAAAGAAAACACATACATAAAAATCAACTCAAGCAAAGGATGATGAGCTGCTGCTCAAAAGTCTTCCTAAACTTCATATGTAATCACATCGTTTTTTCTATTGTAAACCAAATCTCTGTGTTGATTAGCCTTGTTGTCCAGGGCAATTATGTAGTGATTGTCAGACGAACCCCGCGCAGCTAGAACTTCGTCGATCACCGGAGTTATGGACGAAAGAGTGAGTACACGAGAGAGGGAGGTTTTGTGCTGCGAACTATATGCAGCTTTCTGTTTCTCTTCTTTTATTCAGTCGTTACAAACTTCAACGGAAAACGAAAAACCAGGGCACGTTCGGGTCATGAGTACCGCCATATCAGCACTCCCCGCTCGTCGCCTATCATGGCACCATGAATGTTTCATCGTGCCATCCGATGATCGGGTCAGGGTGCCGCAATCCTAGCTAGCTAAGACCGAGTCGCAGCTCGGTTATTTCTAACGAAATTGGAGAAATCTTGCTACTGTCGAAACTGAAACTTTTGACACCTAAAACCCTACAAAACCCTGAACTAAAATTTAAACAGCAACGGTGATGTGCCTGTGCACACAAGCGGAGCTCCCGGTAGGGCGAGATGGCGCCCGCCCTACCTTGATTTTGAGTAAAAAGAATTGTACAGGTAGAAAGGTTGAAATAAATAGAAAAGGCACAGTAAGAAAAGGTAATGATAGTAGAGGGCAGTCTTGTTTGGTCTACATAGATGTAACAACTCAACTTTGTCTTCTCAACCGACATCAATTTCAATAGAACTCCCCAGCTCTTGGCAATATACTTAGTTAAAGGGTTGTACTAGATTAGATTAAAACCCTGTGCAACAATGTGACAAACACTAATGAATAGTGATCCACACAAGGGAGTCCAGCACACTCTAATTTCGGGGCTCACAAATGGTCGCACCAATCTTACAGTAGCCCCACTTTGATCGCCTCTGGCAAGAACGTAATAACCAAAAGTACCTTTCTCAACTCGAGCTTAAATGCTCCTGGTATACCAGTAAAATAAAAAAGGAACAAATTAAAAAAATTCTGAAAGTTATTTGGGGCAATCATTAAAGGATGTTTGGAGTGCTTGCAAAATTTTCTCGCAGAATCAAATTCCTGGAAGTCGTGGCAAAAATAATAAAACCAAAGCTCCAAAATGGGTTCGAAAGTACATTTTTTTAGAGCATCAATTTGTTTTTTTCATAAATGTGATGTCATAATGAAACTTTGCATGGACCAGAACAAATTCCTTAATGTTTTTTGTCACACCAAAATCAGTTTTTTTTGAAAAAAATTACCCTTTTTTGATTTTACTGTTCATCCATGAACATATGAGCTCACCAGCAGATACTCCTCCGAAAATAACATGCAATTTCATTTGTTTGCTGCAGTGACGATTCAGATACATAGGTTCGTCTATGTTTGCAAAGGACTAAGAGTAAAAAGTATTTCCATCACCAAGCAAACATAATTCATGTACATATTTTTATAATAAAACGGTCCCTTGGGACCCGATTTATTAGAAAGCTAGGGAGTTAATGTGCGTGAAATTTTTGGAGTAAAATCGTTACAACCATCTTCATTTGGGGCACCATCGGTGGACCTAGCACACACAAAGAGACACCACGCACACCGCCGAGAAAAAAATACACATCACCAAGATAGCACCACAACGCCATCGTCACCAGTCCTCTACACGAGCCAGCCACTTCGACTTAGTCATTGACGGCCGTCATGAAGTCCTCACCGCAACAAAAACATGCATCCATAATAAGAACTTCCAGTCAGCCTCACATGCCGATGACAAGGCAGCTCCAGCACATAGGGAAGCTACAAAGGAGAAGTATCTAGATTGTGCTGCAAAGAATACCGAGAGGGCTGCATCTCCAACTCCACAACAACAAACAGACCTCAGCAATCCCGTGATCACCCAAAGAGTCAACAAATACAACTATACTGCAGCCCCGTCTTCGCTCAGCTCCAATGTTATTGCGCCACAAGCCGCCGCTGACCACCAACATCAGCCATGAGAGCCCCCCCCCCCCCCCACACCACCTAGATGGAACCAAATCCAAGGTGACGCCCCTATAGTGTACACGCCACGAAATAACAGTATCAACCGATGCGGGGATCTGGATCCAAGATTTTTCCCCAATAAGAGAAAACGAGTTGCGACAATGATGATGTAACCAGTGGCGGAGCTACAAAGAAAATCCTGGGCGGGCCAAGCTAAAACAAAACACATACAAAAAAACAACTCAAGCAAAGGATGATGAGCTGCTGCTCAAAAGTCTTCCTAAAGTTCATATGAAATCACATCGTTTTTCTATTGTAAACCAAATCTCTGCGTTGATTAGCCTTGTTGTCCAGGGAAATTATGTAGTGATTGTCAGACGAACCCCATGCAGCTGGAACTCCGTCGATCACCGTAGTTATGGACGAAAGAGTGAGCACACGAGAGTGGGAGGTTTTATGCTGCGAACTATATGCAGCTTTCTGTTTCTCTCCTTTTATTCAGTCGTTACAGACTTCAACGGAAAATGAAAAACCAGGGCATGTTTGGGTCATGAGTATCGCCATATCAGCACTCCCCGCTCGTCGCCTGTCATGGCACCGTGACCGTTTCATCGTGACATCCCATGATCGGGTCAGGGTGCCGCAATCCTGGCTAACTACGACTGAGTCGCACCTCGGTTATTTCTAACAAAATTGGAGAAATCTAGCTACTATCGAAACTGAAATTTTTGACACCTAAAACCCTACAGAGCCAGCAACGGTGATGTGCCTGTGCACACAGGCGAAGCTCCCGGTAGGGCGAGGCATGGCGCCCGCCCTACCTTGATTTTGAGTAAAAAGAATTGTACAGGTAGAAAGGTTGAAATAAATAGAAAAGGCACAGTAAGAAAAGGTAATGACAGTAGAGGGCAGTTTTGTTTGGTCTACATAGATGTAACAACTCAACTTTGTCTTCTCAACCGACATCGATTTCAATAGAACTCCCCAGCTCTTGGCAATATACTTAGTTAAAGGGTTGTACTAGATTGGATTAAAAACCTGTGCAACAATATGACAAACACTAATGAATAGTGATCCACACAAGGGAGTCCATCACACTCTAATTTCGGGGCTCACAAATGGTCGCACCAATTTTACAGTAGCCCCACTTTGATCGCCTCTGGCAAGAAGGTTGAAAATAACCAAAAGTACCTTTCTCAGCTCGAGCTTAAACGCTCCTGGTATACCAGTGAAATAAAAAAAGAACAAATTAAAAAAATTATGAAAGTTATTTGGGGCAATCATTAAAGGATGTTTGGAGTGCTTGCAAAATTTCCTCACGGAATCAAATTCATGGAAGTTGTGGCAAAAATAATAAAACCAAAGCTCCAAAATGGGTTCAAAAGTACAATTTTTAGAGCACCAATTTTGTTATTTTTTCATAAATGTGATGTCATAATGAAACTTTGCAAGGACCAGAAAACATTCCTTAATGTTCGTCACAAAATAAACTGTTTTTTCAAAAAAACATTTCTTTTTCGAATTTACTGTTCATTTGGGAACATGTGAGCTTGCCAGCAGATACTCCTCTGAAAATAACATGCAATTTCATTTGTTTGATGCAGCGACGATTCAGATACATAGGTTCGTCTATGTTTGCAAAGGACTAAGAGTAAAAAGTGTTTTGGTCACCAAGCAAACATAATTCATGTAAACATTCTTATAATAAAACGGTCCCTTGGGACCCGGTTTATTAAGCTAGGGAGTTAATGTGCGTGAAATTTTTGGAGTAAAATCGTTACAACCATCTTCATTAGGGACCTAGCAAACACAAAGAGACACCACGCACACCGTCGAGAAAAATACACATCACCAAGATAACACCACAGCGCTATCGTCACCATTCCCCTACACGAGCCAGCCACTTCGACTTCGTCATTGACGGCCGCCATGAAGCCCTCACCGCAACAGAAACATGCATCCATAATAAGAACTTCCAGTCAGCCTCACGCGCTGATGACAAGGCAGCTCGAGCACATAGGGAAGCTAGAAAGGAGAAGTTTGTAGATTGTGCCGCAAAGAACACAGATAGGGTTGCATCTCCGACTCCACAACAACAAACAGACCTCCGCGATCCCGTAAACACCCAAACAGTCAACAAACACAACCATACTGCAGCGCCCCCCCCCCCCCCCCCCGCCCCAAGCTAGAACCAACTGCAAGGTGATGCCCCAGAGTGACCACGCCATGGAATCACACTATCAACCGATGCGGGGAATCTGGATTCAAAGTTTTTCCCCAATCAAAGAAAATGAGCTGCAAGAATGATGATGTAACTTAATCAAATATACAGGTGCAATTAAAACATTATTTTTAATAAAATTACAATTATAACACGATAGCCCTATTAAAATGACTTCTCATGTAAATGCATTTTTTATTCTATCATAGCCATTGGTTGGGAGTATGGCGTTTTGGATCTTGGCCTTCATGGAGTCCAATTTTTTTTAAAAAATATCAAAATTTGAAATTTTCTCTTTCAAAAAAGACTAAAAAAATTATACAAGTAAACAAGGATGTGAGGTGTACATTCGTAAAATTTCAGGATGAAATACAGTTGTAATGCGACCTGTACAAAAAAAGGCAAATTCATGGTCTAGGAAAATTAATAGTATCATGTGGTAAAAAGCTCCAGATTTATTTCTATTTGCATAGTCTAACGTATCTCGTCGTGAAAATTTACAGGTTTATGCATTATGCCTTCATCTATCTTTGTATTTTTTTCAAAAATTTTGAAATGTAAAAATATGAATTTTCACGAATTTTGAATTTTTCATTAGGAGGCCTGCATAGAGCTCGGCCTCCGAAAGCAATTTTTGGTTGGACAAATCCTATATACTTAAGTAGTTGATCCCAACTAGTCTATTTATCTCAACATGCACACGTGTCACATCATCACACATGCCATCTCATCAACTCCACTAATTTTATTTCTCTTAACATGCAAGCATGAAAATGCTACCTACACTAATTATCTTAACATGCACACATCCCACTTTATCAACCTTTCAATTCTCCTAACATGCATGACAAATACTACTTAATCTATGTACTTAAGTAGTTGGTCTCTGCTAGTATTTTTATCTCAACATGCACATGTACCACGTCATCACACATGTCATCTCATCAACTTCACTAATTTTATTTCTCTCACCATGCATGCATGAAAATGTTACGAGTACTAATTCTCTCAACATGCACACATCCCACTTTATCAACTCCACTACTTTCATTTCTGTCAACATGCATGACAAATACTACTTAATACTCCCTCTGTTTTTATTTAGTCCGCGTATTAGTTTTGGGCAAAGTCAAGATTTGTAACTTTGACAAAGCTTATAAGCAAAAATATTAACATATAAAATAACAAATCAATACTATTAGATTCATTATTGAATGTACTTTCACATCGTATACATTTTTTATGATAAATGTTTATATTGTTTTCTATAAACTTGGTCAAACTTTACAAAGTTTGACTTCAGTCAAATCTAATATGCAGAGTAAATAAAAACAGAAAGAGTAATTTTGTTATAACTATATAATAATTCAATACTCCCTCCGTCCCAAAATGCAAGATCATTTTTGACACCATGAAATTTTAGGACAGAGGAAGTACAACATATCATGCGTATTTTTTATCTTTAGTGTCATATTCAAATTCAAGACAACATAATCTCATCAAAACAACATATTACAACCAAAACCCGTGTGTTCCCGTTGAAACACATGGGGGGGGATCATCCAATTGTACCTATTTCGCAGTCAAGCATCTCAAAAATGTTCTGCATGCTTTTCAACTTCTCCATTTCTCTTTGGCAGATGTTGCTGCTTTACCACCCGGCCGTCTATCAAACCCTTTCCGTACCTCCGCCGCTCCACCCGGTCGTCTCGCCGCTTTGCCTACGCCGCCATTCCTTTTCTTGTTTGTCTGCCGCACATGTACCATCCGCACCTGGGGATTTCGTCTATGGGAGTCGCCACACCCGGCAAGTGTTTGGTGAAGTGCATTGTGCTACAATTTTGACAACTAGGGGCGCGTTTGGTTGCTCGCATCGTTTTTTGCCCATTTGCATACTTGTCACAGTTGGGCCTGGCTGAGCATATGCAGGCAAAAAATCAACATCTGCATGTTGATTAGTTGATTGCATATCCTCTCTCTGCATCGTAGCGACGCCTCTATGCACCGCGTTTGGTTGCTCGCATTGTATGTGCTCATACGAGTGCATGTTGTTTGGTTACATACGAGCATAGAGTTGTGCTCACCTTGTACTCTACTTGGTGAGCTTATCAATACTACTACACCTTACACACATTCACACCGAGCACACCAATGCCACAACACTGCTATGACGATGAACTGGATGAATATGATGAAGTTCTTCAGCCCTAACGGTCGATCCACCTTGCCAACCTCAACCTTGCTGCATGAATGCTCGCACACATACTTGGAGTAAGCATCTTCTGTCGCCTGCCTAGTCTTAAACCCTCCTCTGTGGTTGTTGTCGCCGTACCCTGAAACTTGTTCGTTACAAACTTCCCATGAACTGTAAACCCCTGGAACCCTACCTTTGAACACCACATACCACTTGCTAGCCTCTGTAGTACCGCGCAACTTTCACCGGTGCATTAAACCCACCATATACCCTTCCTCAAAACAACCACCATACCTACCTATTATGGCATTTCCATAGCCATTCGGAGTTATATTGCCATGCAACTTCCACCCTTCCATTTATTATGACACGCACCATCATTGTCATATTGCTTTGCATGATCGTAAGATAGCTAACATGATGTTTTCATGGCTTGTCCATTTTTATATCGTTGCTATGCTAGATCATTGCACATCCGGTACACCGCCGGAGGCATTCATATAGAGCCATATCTTTGTTCTAGTATCGAGTTGTAATTCTTGAGTTGTAAGTAAATAAAAGTGTGATGATCATCATTATTAGAGCATTGTCCCTTGTGAGGACATGATGATGGAGGCTATGATTCTCCCACATGTCGAGGTGAGGCTCTGGACTTAAAAATAGAAAAGAGGCCAAAGAGTCCAAATAAAAGAAAAGAGGCCAAAGAGCCCAAAATAAAAAAAATAAAAAAAAATGAGAGAAAAAGAGAGAAGGGGCAATATTACTATCCTTTTTCCACACTTGTGCTTCAAAATAGCACCATGCATGTTCTTCATGATAGAGAGTCTCCTATTTTATTACTTTCATATACTCCCTCTGTTCCAAATTACTCGTCGCAGAAATGGATGTATCTAGAACTAAAATACATCTAGATACATCCATACCTGCGACAAGTAATTCGGAACGGAGGGAGTACTAGTGAGAGTTTTTCATTATAGAACTTGGCTTGTATATTCCAATGATGGGATTCCTCAAATTGCCCTAGGTCTTCGTGAGTAAGCAAGTTAGATGCACACCCACTTAGTTTTCTTTTGAGCTTTCACACACTTATAGCTCTAGTGCATTCGTTGCATGAAAATCCCTACTCACTTGCATCGATATCAATTGACGGGCATCTCCATAGCCCATTAATTTGCCTAGTTGATGTGAGACTTTCCCTTTTTTGGCTTCTCCTCACAACCTCCACCATACTCTATTCCACCTATAGTGCTATATCCATGGCTCACGCTCATGTATTGCGTGAAAGTTGAAAAAGCTTGAGAACATTAAAAGTATGAAACAATTGCTTGGCTTGTCATCGGGGTTGTGCATGATAAAATACTTTGTGTGATGAAGATAGAGCATGGCAAGACTATATGATTTTCTAGGGATAGCTTTCTTTAGCCATGATATTTTGAGAAGACATGATTGCTTTATTAATATGCTTGAAGTATTATTGTTTTTATGTCAATATTAAACTTTTGTTTTGAATCTTATGTATCTAAACATTCATGCCACAACAAAGAAAATTGCATTGATAAATATGTTAGGTAACATTGCACATCAAAAATTCTGTTTTTTATCATTTACCTACTCGAGGACGAGCAGGAATTGAGCTTGGGGATGGTTGATACGTCTCCAACCACTACTGCAGGATGGTCCAAACGCGACACTATGATCAGAGACCCTTCGACAAAACTGTGCGCGATGCCATAATCACAAACGGTGGTGTAAAAAACCATCAAAAAAGGTGCAAAACGTTTGCGATGACGGATGCATCAAACACGGTTCAGATTTTAGTTGCGTGCGATGCAGGGCATACGTTTCAGTTCAATTAACTGTTTGGGATGAGGAGGAATAAAAGAAACGGACAGCCAGATGAAGGCGTGTGCGATATATAGCATACGGTTCACTAGGATGAACTGTGTGTGATTAGGCAACACAATGGAAACGATTCAACTGAACAAGATGTGTGTGATACTCGGCAAACAGGTTCGTGATCAGAAATGTGTGCGAAGACCAATAATAACAGAGATGATTGCTGCTAATAAGCTGTGTGATTTGCTCTGTCTATAGTAGAATAACATGTATATATATATAACTGAAATAAACATCCAATTACATAAGTGACTATACAGATCATTCGCACACACCTCAATAAACAATTGCATGCATTCTAAAGTAGGAGAAACGATCGTCTAGTCATCTGTGACGCTCCCGCCACCGCTCTGTGGCGTGATCCCTCGTCTGGGGCAGGAAGAAGACACTTTCTCATGTCAACGATCCGCCTGTACATCTCGTAGCTTGTGTATGCGTCCATGGCCGCGTACTTGACATATTGTTCATCCAGTCTCTCATGCCACACACTGTGTCAGGCGTTCTTGTCCTTATTTCTCTCATTCTTCATGTTCATGTAGTAGGGGTCGATGATGGCCGAGGCGAGGTCAACCAGGGAGTTCTGTTTGTTTTTGTCGCTGCCTCAGACCTTGTAGTGGCGCTGGATGTTGACAAGATTCGGGCATTTCAAGTCTGAAACCTTGAGCGCTTTTAGATCGTTGGTGGTGTCCACCATAGCGAAACTGTAGTTGGAGCTGTTGATAAACCTAGAGAAATGCTCGCAAGGCCTTGTGGCAAGGTGGTAGTGGTAGACGAGGACGTCATGTCGCATGCACAACTGGGCGACGGCAACCTTCTGATCGTGCCCGGCATGACCGATGGTGTACTCGAGGTCGAAGCCGACCACTCGATACTTATCCTCGGCAAGGAACTGCTCCATAGTTTGGATGGAGCTCTCCATCGAGACCGGATCGTTCGTGTACACCACCGAGAGGGCCTTCCCCCTCACGTGGGTGTCCACTACGTCATGCGTGGTGAACTGCCCGCCGTTGTCGTCGTCAGCCGCTGGGAGCGCCATTGGAGCCACTGGGAGCGCCATTGGAACCGCTGGATGTCCTCTCTGTATGTGTCGTCGTGGGTGTGCTTATTGTGTCGTGTGACGCGAGAGATATAAGGTAAATGGCCGCATGAATAAATGGGGGCCGGGCGGCCTGGATTCTCTGCGCGTCCGCATGGCAGTTTTTACAGCGGGTAACTGCATCGTCGCGCCGCGCCCGGCGCAACCGCATGCACACAAACGTGCGTGATCGTGCGCCGGCCCCAAACACTGGCAGCGGACATGGAGGGACGAGGGCAAAGCACCCGGAGGGACGCGAGAGCAGAGCGCGCTGCGGCCGCCTGAACCGCAAGCAACCATACCCATAGAGCAGTTGAACATGCAGGAAATGGTCGCCTACAAGTCGGCCGACAGTTGCGTTGCTGCGTAGAGAGCGGTCGTGTGCTACCACCTCCGTCTAGTCTATAGTCCGCTTTATATTATGTGCCATACTTTGCCCTCAAATTTAACCAACAAAATGTTAATGCATGTTATAAAAAATATATAATTGGAAACTATGTTCAAATATGAATCCAACTATATAATCTTTGGCAACATGCATTCGTATTTTATTAGTTAAATCATACTTATAAACCAGGACGGGGGTATAGTAGGTAATTAAATCACAAACATTTTTTTATTAACCGTATGTGTACGTGGCCTTTCGTCCTCCTCTCGCACATCTTGTCACCCCGCTGCCGCAGACGGCTTACAGCGCAAGCTTGCGCAGCGCGCGAGGACGTTCCTTTGGCCAAACGGTGGCGCCAATGAATCGTCGGTGAGCCCGTTACCGCGCAACCTTGCAGGTTCCCGCGCAAGCATCCCGCCCAACTCGGTGAAATCCCCCAAAATCCCAATACTTACCGGCCTGCTATAAAAACCCTCACGGGCGGCGAGTCCTGCGTCACATTTTCCCCTCCCTCCCTGTAGCTTATCTCGTCTGCTTCTCCCACAATCTCCAATGACACCGGTCCGTCATCGTCGCTCAGCCACTCCGCTGTCATCAGAGGACAGCTCCAGCTGGGAGGCTACACCACGGCGGCGGCGCAGTCCCCGGCGTAGTGTAGTGTGCGTGGCGTCCCTGTTGGGTGTGCGCGGAACACCCACCACACGCTACTATTGAAAACTTTATTCCGAGAACTTTTATTTCTACACAAAAACAACACCATGGTAGTTCTGCTGAAAACAGCGTCAGTCCGGGGTTAGTTTCATTCTATTCATGCAAATTAGAGTCCAAAACAAGAGGAAAAGCGTGATAAAAAGTAGATACGTTGGAGACGTATCAACTCCTCCAAGCTTAAACCTTTGCTTGTCCTCAAGCAATTCAGTTGATAAACTGAAAATGAGAAAGAAAAAATTTTACGTACTCTTTTCCTCTTGTTTGCATAAATAAGCTTAAACAGCACCCAGGTTTTCAGCCAGCATTATAACTAACCATGTCGACAATAACATTTAAAGATTATAATAACTCATATCAATGACATAATCAGCTAGTGAGCAATAATAAGATATCTCAAACAGCAACACGTTGTCAAAACAACCATGATGTAATATGACAATAGTGGTATCTCGCTAGCCCTTTCTGAGACCGCAAAACATAAATGCAGAGCACCTTCAAAGTTCAAGCAGCGACTAGACATTGTAATTCATGGTAGAAAAGATCCAGTCATGATGCACCCAACATTAGCTATACATAATGCATAAATCATGACAATTGTGCTCTCAGGGTCTGGCGCTTGTTTTAGAAGGTGATGACACAACATAAAAGTAAATAGAAAGTCCCTTCGCAGAGGGAAGCAGTGATTTGAAGAGGTGCCAGAGCTCAATTTTTAAAATAGAAGTAAATGATATTTTGAGACATGCACCCTTCTTATTCACTTCATGACCATCAGTTATCAACATCTTCCATGCTAAGCACGCTAGTGGCGGTTCCCAAGCGATAAAAGTAAAGGTTTTGACTCCATTGGGAGTTTTTGTTTGATTATTTCAGAGATGAACTCTTTTTCATTTTTGCAGTTTGGGACTGGGCATCCCTAATACCGCGCATTTTCTTGTGCGATGGCGAGTGAATAAACACTCAACCTGAGGATAACTTGCTTAGCACGGAAGATATCGACCACCTCCTATCGTTCCATGAACGATCCAGGCACACAAAAAGGGATAATTTTTAGAAGCTTTTAGAGGTGGCACATGCAAATTTACTTAGGACGGCAAGGTAATACCGTATATAGGTAGGTATTGTGGACTCATCTGGAATAACTTTGGGTTCAAGGTTTTTGATGTACAAGCAGAATTCCCACTTAGTACAGGCGAAGGCTAGCAATTAAGATTGAGAAGCGGCCAGCTAGAGAGCAACAACAATCATAATCAGGCATTATGCATAAATAACATTGGACACTTGCATGAGTAGGATATGAACACCATGAACATAAATATCTTAGAGGCTATGTTGGTTTTGATTCAACTACATGCATGAACATGTGCCAAGTCAAGCCACTCGAACATTCAGAGGAGGATACCATATCATCATACTACATCACAATCATTTTAACGCTATGTTGATATCCAAGATAAATCATTATCAACTCCTAGCTACTTATGCATGGCATGAGAAACTATAATCTCTAATTGTCATTGCAAACATGTTTAATCATAATGGGCTGAAGCATGGGCACTAGGTTAAACATATTTACACAGACAGAACAAGTCGAGTTCATACCAGTTTCTCTTTGCCACGGCCAGCTTATCGAATATCGTCATTATTGCCTTTCACTTGCACGACCGAATGATATGAAAATAATAATAGTGCAAGAGTGCCATGGACTAAGCTAGAATTCCCCCAAGCTTAGGCTTTTGGCCTAAGTTGGTAGTCGATCAGTAGCCTGGAGGGTAGTAGGGATCCTGAGGAGCGGGCATCCATTCATCCCACTGCTGAGGTGCCTGTGCAGCCTCTGTAGCAGCGGGGCCGTTCTAGTCAATGAGGATGTCTGCAGGCATAATCCGGTATCTGCCCCTGGCAACAGAATCAAACAAAGCAGGTGCGGGAAAGGGGATAACATCACGAGTGTCAATGCTATAGACCAGGTTATAAGGAATGGCAATGTTAGGACTATCATGTGCAAGAAAGTGATGGTGATACATGGCCGCCTGGTCTAGGTAAACCTTAGTCAGGGGGAAATCATGGGGGCGTATCTCAACCTCGAAGTGAGCCGCCAAACGAGTGGCAAAAATCCAACCATGTATTTTACCCTGGGATTTTTTAAGATGGAGACGACGAGCCACAATAGCTCCTAAGCTATAAGTGTTGTCGCCATGTAATGCTCGACGCAAAACAGCAAGGTCTGGTGAACTAAGTGCACCCACCTTCTCCCTAGCAAGCAAGCATTTAGTAACGAAATATGCAAAGTAACGAACAACGGGAAAATGTAAGCCACCAGCAGTGATGGCTGACACTCTCCTCTCATCACCCACTATCAAAGTGCGACAAAAATCCTCAAACTCAGCCGGCCTAGGCTCAGCCAAGCTCCCATCAGACGGGATCATGCATATGTTGCAAAACTCAGTAAGTGGTATCTGATGGTTTTCAGCATATAAATCAAAACTCACTTCAGGAGGATTATTCCTAGGCAGGAAAGTAAAACTTTGAACAAACATGTTTGTGAGGATTTGGTGCTGTTCACACTCATCTGCGATGAAGTCGGTGAGACCGGCATTGGCAATAAATTGCATGAACTCCTCATGACTTCCAGCTTCTTGCAAGAACGGAGTGTGCGGCCATTCGCACGGCCATACCTCCGCCAACCTCCGAGGGCGGAGATCACTGTCAAAAGACTCCCCAATAACACCCTTGGAGTTCTTCTTAGAGCCAAATTTCCTGAAAATATTCATGTCCGCGTACAAATTTCTGAAAATAAAAATTTTGGGGTGACAAAAATTTGTCAACAAAACTTTACAAAATTAATAGCAACTACTCATATGGGTACATAGAGGCCATAGCAAGCATTCAAACTACTTAGAACACTAAGAATTCAAAATGCAAGCACAACTACAGCAGCACCAAGAGTAGCTATTTATTCAAAGTATAAACCACTAGAACAAAAACTAATTGGACAAACGGTGGAGTCACATACCAAGCAACAATCCCACGAAAAAGTTTCAGAAACGGAGCTTCAAGCAAAGAGATTGAAATCCATGGGTTTGAGCTCAAGAACACGGGAGAGAGAGCAAGAATGATTTTTTTCTGGAGGTAAGTGACAATGTGGGATGAAGAGGTAAGTGAGGGGGCCCACGTGGGGACCACAACCCCCCAGGGCGCGCCAGGGGGTGCTGGCGTGCCCAGGTGGGTTGTGCCCAGCTGGTGCACCTCCCTCTGGTATTTTTTGCACCAAAAATTCTTAAATATTCAGAAAAAACTCGTATAAAATTTTCATGGAATTCTGAGAACTTTTATCTTTGGGTCATTTTTTATTGCACGGGAAATTAAAAAAACAGACAAAACATGGCATTTTATTTTATTTAACTAAAAACACAAAACAAAAAGTAAGGACAGAAGGTAGTGCTTACTAAATTCATCAACTTCATACCGCTAAAAAATGATTCATTAATAAGGTTGATCAGGACTTATTAACAACCACTTTCAATTAGCATGAAACCGAAGAACTTTCGTAAATCACTAAGTTACCTCAATGGGGATATGCATCTCCCCAACAATAAGCATTTCATATTTCTTTTTGGCAGTAGGTAGAGGTATTTGAAAACTTCCAATAGTGATTGTCGAAGATTTTTCAATAACATTAATACCATTCACTTGGAATTGTTTCTTCAGAAAGTGCACCATATGCTCATTACCATTAATATGAAACGTGACCTTGCTTTTATTGCAATCAATAACAGCCCCTGCAGTATTCAAGAAGGGTCTACCAAGGATAATCGACATGTTGTCGTCCTCGGGCATCTCAAGTATAACAAAGTCAGTCAAAATAATAACATTAGCAACAACAACGGGCACATCCTCACAGATACCGGTAGGTATGGCAGTTGACTTGTTAGCCATTTGCAAAGATATTTCAGTAGGTGTGAGTTTATTCAAGTCAAGTCTTTTATATAAAGAGAAAGGCATAACACTAACACCAACTCCTAAATCACACAAAGCAGTTTTCACATAATTCTTTTTGATGGAGCAAGGTATAGTTGGTATACCCGGATTTCCAAGTTTTTTAGGTACTCCATCTTTGAAAGTATAATTAGCAAGCATAGTGGAGATTTCAGCTTCTGGTATTTTTCTCTTATTTGTGATGATATCTTTCATATACTTTGCATAAGGAGGCATTTTCAAGATATCAGTCAAGCGAGTATGCAAAAAGACTGGCCTCAGCATTTCAGCAAAGCGTTCAAATTCTTCATCATCATTATTTTTAGTTAACTTGGGTGGAAAAGGCATAGGTTTTTGAACCCACCGTTCTCTTTATTTACCGTGTTTTCTAGCAATAAAGTCACTTTTATCATATCTTTTATTTTTAGGTTGTGGGTTATCAAGATCAACAGGTGGTTCTATCTCAACATCATTATCTGGTTCTTTTTCATTGGGTTGAGCATCTTCATGAACATCAGCATTATCTTTTTCATTATCACTAGGTGGATGTTCATTACCAGATTGAGTTTCAGCATCTGAGATAGAAGTTTCATTTTCATTATCAGGAGTTTTTTTCTATTTCAGGTTCATTAGAAGCATGCAAAGTCCTATCATTTTTCTTTTTCTTTTTAGAAGGACTAGGTGCACTAGTGTTGTTTCTTTGTGAGTCTTGTATAGTTCTTTTTGGGTGTCCCTCATGATAAAGTGGTTCCTGAGTAAATTTACCTCCTCTAGTTGCAACTCTAACAGCAAAGTCATGCATATTATTATTCATTTCATCAAGTAATTCTCTTTGTGATTTAGCAACTTGTTCTAGCTAGGTTTGTACCATAGAAGCATGTTTTCCAACACCTCTAACATCATTTGAAATTCTAAATAAAAAGTCACTCATGCGAGCAATCATATCAGAATTTTATTTCAATTGTTTCATAACATTTGCATTAAAGTGATCTTGTTTTCTAATGTAGTTTTCAAACTCATAAAGGCATTAACTAGGATGCATATTGTGAGGATTATCATTTTCATTGAACTTCATAAGAGAATTTACCTCTACCACCTTAGGCAGTGGTGGTGCATTAAGCCCATGTATTTCTTCAATAGGAGGTAAATTTTTAACATCCTCAGCTTTAATACCTTTTTCCTTCATAGATTTCTTTTCCTCTTGCATATCTTAAGGACTGAGATATAATATACCCCTCTTCTTCGGATTGGGTTTAGCCGGTGGTTTGGGAAGAGTCCAATCATCACAATTTTTCAATATGTTATTCAATAATTCCTCAGCTTGAGCAACAGTTCGTTCCCTGAAAACACAACCAGCACAACTATCTAGGAAGTCCCTAGAAGCATCGGTTAGTCCATTATAGAAGATATCAAGTATTTCATTTTTCTTAAGAGGATGATCAGGCAAAGCATTAAGTAGCTGGCAAAGCCTCCCCCAAGCTTGTGGGAGACTCTCTTCTCTAATTTGCACAAAGTTAAATATTTCCTGCAAGGCAGCTTGTTTCTTATGAGTAGGAAAATATTTTTCAGAGAAGTAATAAAACATATCATGGGGACTACGCACACAACCAGGAGTAAGAGTATTGTACCAAGCTTTAGCATCACCCTTTAATGAGAAAGGAAATAATTTGAGGATAAAGTAATAGCAAGTTTTCTCATCATGAGTAAAAAGGGTGGCTATATCATTCAACTTAGTAAGATGTGCCACAACAGTTTCAGTTTCATAACCATGGAAAGGATCAGATTCAACCAAAGTAATTAACTCTGGGTCGACGGAGAATTCATAATCCTTATCAGCAATACAGATAGGTGAAGTAGAAAACTTAGGATCATACTTCATTCTCGCATTCAGATATTTTTCTTTATACTTGCATAGTAATTTCTCTAGATCATCTCTATCCTTATAAGCAAGAATATCTCTAGTTGCCTCCTCACTCATAACATAACCTTCCGGTACCTTAGGCAATTCATACCCAGGAAGGCTAGTTCTAGCAGGTGTTTCGGGAGTTTCAATTTCAAGCTCATCATCAGATGCAACAACATCATGCTGTATTACTCTAGCAATTTGTTCAGCAAGAAATTCACCAAGTGGCACATCATCATTATCAAGCAAGGTACTAGCATCATTCATAGTAGAAGTAGCATCATCAATAGCTTGCGACATATTATAATCCATAGCATGTGGTAGTGTTGCAAGTTTACTCATAACAGAAGGTGAATCTAAAGCAGAACTGGATGGCAGTTCCTTAGCTCCCCTTGTCTTTGAGGGATAAATCTTAATCTTCGGATCCTTCAGATTCTTCATAGTGATAATATGATAATAATCCCAAGTGACTCAACAAATATTTGCTATGCTCCCTGGCAACGGCGCCAGAAAAAGGTCTTGATAACCCACAAGTATAGGGGATCGCAACAATTTTCGAGGGTAGAGTATTCAACCCAAATTTATAGATTCGACACAAGGGGAGCCAAAGAATATTTGAAGGTATTAGCAGTTGAGTTGTCAATTCAACCACACCTGGAGATTAATTATCTGCAGCAAAGTGATCAGTAGCACAGTAGTTTGATAGTTTTGATAGTAGTGACAGCAGCAATGGTAATAGTAACAGTGATAGCAGTAATTTGTAGCAAGTGTAACAGTGATGATAGCAATAGTAATGCAGCAAGATCAATATAAATAAATTCGTAGGCATTGGATCGGTGACTTGTTGGATGATATTCATCATGTGAAAGTTATAACCTAGGGCGATACGGCACTAGCTCCAGTTCATCGATATAATGTAGGCATGTATTCCGTAAATAGTCATACGTGCTTTATTAAAAGAACTTGCATGACATCTTTTGTCCTACCCCCCCCCCCCCGTGGCAGCGGGGTCCATATTGGAAACAAAGGGATATTAAGGCCTCCTTTTAATAGAGAACCGGAACAAGCATTAACACATAGTGAATACATGAACTCCTCAAACTACGGTCATCACCGAGAGTGGGCCCGGTTGTTGTCACTCCGGGGTTGTCGGATCATAACACGTAGTAGGTGACTATAACCTGCAAGATCGGATCTAAAACATGGATGTAATGATGAATTCATAAACGGTTCAGATCTGAAGTCATGGCACCCGGGCCCAGAGTGACAAGCATTAAGCATAGCAAAGTCATAGCAACATCAATCTAAGAACATAGTGGATACTAGGGATCAAGCACTAACAAAACTAACTCGATTACATGATGAATCTCATCCAACTCCTCACCGACCAGCAAGCCTACGAAGGAATTACTCACTCCCGGTGGGGAGCATCATGGAATTGGCGATGGAGATTGGTTGGTGATGACGAAGAACGAAGACCCCCCCTATCCGGAGCCCCAAACGGACTCCAGATCTGCCCTCCCGAGGAAGGACAGGGCTTGGCGGCGGCTGCGTCTTGTGAAATGAGATAATTCTTTCTCCCTGACTTTTTTCTGGAATAATGTGAATTTATAGTGTCAGGGGGGTCGTCAGCGGGGCCACCAGGTGGGTACAACCCACCTGGGCGCGCCCTGGTGGGTTGTGCCCACCCAGGGGCCCCTCTCCGGTGGTTGTTGGCTCCAAAAATCTTCTTTTATTCCATAAAATAATCCTCGCAAAGTTGTTGGCTCTAAATTTTTTGCCATCCTTAAATATTGCTATGATAATTACAAATACAATTCCTATATTGATAAATTTATTGAGAGAGTCTCCGCTGTCCAAGAAGAGACTAATATTTTGCAGGAGTCTATGAAAGAAGGAATTGATGAAACTCTGAGCTCATTGGATGAAAAAGATGATGAGGAGAGCGAAGAACAAAAGGAGGAAGAGCCGATTAGCTACCCGTGCCCACCTTCTAATGAGAGTAACTCTTCAACTCATACATTGTTTAATTTCCCTTCGTTCTTACCGAAGGATGAATGCCATGATAGTTGCTATGATCCCAGTGATTCTTTTGAAATATCCCTTTTTGATGAACTTGATGCTTGTTATGCTTGTGGCCAAGATGCCAATCCGAATTATGCTTATGGAGATGAACTTGCTATTGTTCCTTATGTTAAACATGAAATTGTTGCTATTGCACCCACACATGATAGTCCTATTATCTTTTTGAAGTCTCCCAACTACACTATATCGGAGAAGTTTGCACTTATTAAGGATTATATTGATGGGTGCCTTTTACCGTTGCACATGATGATTTTGATGAATATAATATGCATGTGCTTGCTGCTCCTACTTGCAATTATTATGAGAGAGGGACTATATTTCCACCTCTCTATGTTTCTGACACGATAAAATTGCAAGAAATTGCTTATGCTATGTATTGGCCTTTACTTGATGTGCATGAATTGTTCTTGTATGACATGCCGATGCATAGGAAGAGAGTTAGGCTTCGTCATTGCATGATATATGTTGCTTTGTGCTCACTACTAAATGCAAAATCATTGTTAATTAAAATTGGCTTTGATATACCTTGGGATCCGGGTGGATTCATTACTTGAGCACTTTATGCCTAGCTTAATGGCTTTAAAGAAAGCGCTGCCAGGGAGACAACCCGAAAGTTTTAGAGAGTCATTTATTTCTGTTGAGTGCTTTTATATAGTTAAAAATCAAAAAATATATAGGGGGAACCTTAAAACTTCACAAAAAGAAAAGCAAAAGTGAGAGAGACGAGCATTGTGAAAGTGGGGGACGTCCTTGAACTTTGTTCGTGCTCATGGAAACTTTGTGAATCTTGAATTACAGAAGCTTTTCAAAAATAATAATTATCCCCTTGTACAATTCCATTGTATTATAAAAATAACGTGCCAAGATTTGCCTTTAGGATGATTAGATTGCTTGTTGGTATGTGCGATGCAGAAACATAAACTTTGGCTGTAGCGCGTGAATTTTCATTTTTTTACTGGAACGTCAAACATTTCTGAAACTTTTTGCATAGTCTTGCTATACAAATTTTTTACGTTGTCCTAATTTTTCAGAATTTTTGGAGTACCATAAGTATGGTAGATGTTCAGATTGCTACAGACAGTCCTGTTTAAGACAGATTTTGTTTTTGATGCATTGTTTTGCTTGTTTTGATGAAACTATCGATTTTTATCGGTGGTATAAGCCATGGAAAGTTATATTATAGTGGCTACAATGCAAAAATAAAATATGAATTTGTTTGCAATAGTACTTAGAGTAGTGATTTGCTTTATTATACTAACGGGTCTTACCGAGCTTTCTGTTGAGTTTTGTGTGAATGAAGTGATCAAAGATCGAGGAGGTCTCGATATGAGGAGAAGGAGGAGAGGCAAGAGCTCAAGCTTGGGGATTCCCAAGGCACCCCAAGTAAATATTCAAGGATACTCAAGCTTCTAAGCTTGGGGATGCCCCGGAAGGCATCCCATCTTTCTTCAACAAGTATCGGTATGTTTCCGGTTTCATTTCGTTCGCGTGATATGTGCAAATCTTGGAGCGTCTTTTGCTTTTTAGTTTTCATTTTTCTTTTATGCACCATGCTGGTATGAGATAGTCCATGGTTGATTTATAGAATGCTCATTGCACTTCACTTATATCTTTTGAGTATGGCTTTATAGAATGCTTCATGTGCTTCACTTATATCATTTGAAGTTTGGATTGCCTGTTTCTCTTCACATAGAAAACCGTTGTTTGTAGAATGCTCTTTTGCTTCACTTATATTTATTAGAGCATGATATTTTGTAGAAAGAATTAAACTCTCATGCTTCACTTATATCTATTTAGAGAGACAAAAGGAATTGGTCATTTGCATGGTTAGTCATAAAATCCTACATAAAACTTATGGATCACTGAATATGATATGTTTGATTCCTTGCAATAGTTTTGCGATATAGAGATGATAATATGTGGGAGGTACTAGTAAATGGTTGTGTTTAGTAGTAATATTGGTGTTAAGGTTCGTGATTCCCGAAGCATGCACGTATAGTCTCTCGTTATGCTATGAAGTTGGAGCATGATTTATTATTGATTGTCTTCCTTATGAGTGGCGGTCGGGGACGAGCGATGGTCTTTTCCTACCAATCTATACCCTAGGGGCATGCGTAGTAGTACTTTGCTTCGAGGGCTAATAAACGTATGCAATAAGTATATGAGTTCTTTATGACTAATGTGAGTCCATGGATTATACGCACTATTACCTTTCCGCAATTTGCTAGCCTCTACGGTACCGTGCATTGCCCTTTCTCACCTCGAGAGTTGGTGCAAACTTCGCAGGTGCATCCAAACCCCGTGATATGATACGCTCTATCACACATAAGCCTTATTATATCTTCCTCAAAACAGCCACCATACCTACCTATTATGGCTTTTCCATGGCCATTCCGAGATATATTGCGATGCAACTTCCACCGCTTCTGTTTGATGACTTGAGCATTCATTGTCATATTGCTTTGCATGATCATATAGCTGACATAGTAGTTGTGGCTCAGCCACCGTTCATCATTTTTCGTACATGTTACGCTAGATCATTGCACATCCTGGTACATTGCCAGAGGCATTCATATAGAGTCATATTTTTTCATAGGAATCGAGTTGTAATTTTTATTTCTTTTGAGTTATAAGTAAATAGAAGTGTGATGATCATCATTATTCATTTTTAGAGCAGTGCCGCAGTGAGGAAAGGATGATGGAGACTATGATTCCCCCACAAGTCAGGATGAGACTCCGGGCAATGAGAGAGAAAAAAGAAAAAAAGAAAAAAAAAGAAAAATAAAAAAACTAAACAAAGAGAGAAAGGGCATTGTTAGTATCCTTTACCACACTTGTGCTTCAAAGTAGCACCATGTTTTTCATATGGAGAATCTCCTATGTTGTCACTTTCATATACTAGTGGGAATTTTTCATTATAGGGTTAGATGCACACCCACTTAGTTTCATATTGAGCTTTCATACACTTATAGCTCTTAGTGCATTCGTTGCATGGCAATCCCTACTCCTCATGTTGATATCAATTGATGGGCATCTCCATAGCCCGTTGGTTAGCCGCGTCGATGTGAGACTTTCTTACTTTTTGTCTTCTCTATACTTACCCCTATCATCATACTCTATTCCACCTATAGTGTTATATCCATGGCTTGCGCTCATGTATTGCATGAGGGTTGAAAAAGCTGAAGCGCGTTAAAAAGTATGAACCAATTGCTCGGGTTGTCATCGGGGTTGTGCATGATAAATACTTTGTGTTAAGAAGACAGAGCATGACAAGACTATATGATCTTGTAGGGATAGCTTTCTTTAGCGTTGATATTTTGGAAGACATGATTGTTTATTGGGATGCCTGAGTATTGATGTCTTTATGTCAAATTATATACTATTGCTTTGAATCACTTATGTCTTAATATTCATGCCATGATTAGACATATTATCAAGTTTATGCTAGGTAGCATTCCACATCAAAAATTATCTTTTTTATCATTTACCTACTCGAGGAAGAGCAGGAATTAAGCTTGGGGTTGCTGATACGTCTCCGTCGTATCTATAATTTTTGATTGTTTCATGCCAATATTATTAAACTTTTACATACTTTTGGCAACTTTTTATATGATTTATTTGGACTAACTTACTTATCCAATGCCCAGTGCCAGTTCATGTTTGTTGCATGTTTTTGTTTCGCAGAAAATCCATATCAAATGAAGTCCAAATGTGATAAAAATTTATGGAGATTTATTTTGGAATTTATGTGATTTTTGGGAGGTGGAATCAACGCAAACGGGGGCCCACAGAGCCCACAATCCACCAGGGCGCACCAGGGGGCCCAGGTGTCTTGTGCCCTCCTTGAAGGTCGGTTGGGGCCCTTCTTCTGGTGCAAGAAAGATAATTTATGGAAAAAAATCGTGTAAAAATTTCAGCGCAATAGAAGTTACGGATCTCCGGGAATTTAAGAAACGGTGAAGGGCCAGATCTGGGGAGTGCGAAACAGAAGAGAATAGAGAGGGAGATCCAATCTCTGAGGGGCTCCCACCCCTCCGCCGCCATGGAGGCCATGGATCAGAGGGGGAACTCTCCTCCCGTCTAGGGGGGGGGCCAAGGAAGAAGAAGGAGGAGGGGTCTCTCTCCCCCTTGCTTCCGGTGGCGCCGGAGTGCCGCCGAGGCAACGATCGGGACGGCGATCTACATCAACAATCTTGCGACCGTCAACACCAACTCTCTCCCCCTCTATGCAGCGGTGTAACACTCCTTCTCCCCGCTGTAATCTCTACTTAAACATGGTGCTCAACTCCATATATTATTTCCCAATGATGTATGGTTATCCTATGATGTTTGAGTAGATCCGTTTTGTCCTGTGAGTTAATCGTGATCTTGGTTGGTATGATTGTATATTTTATTTATGGTGCTGTCCTACGGTGCCCTCCGTTCTCGTGCAAACGTGAGGGTTCCCCGCTGTAGGGTGTTGCGATATGTTCATGGTTCGCTTATGGTGGGTTGCGAGAGTGACAGAAACTTAAACCCGAGTAGGTGGGGTATGACGTATGGGAGTAAAGAGGACTTGATACTTAATGCTATGGTTGGGTTTCATGACCTTAATGATCTTTAGTAGTTGCGGATGCTTGCTAGAGTTCCAATCATAAGTGCATATGATCCAAGTAGAGAAAGTATGTTAGCTCAAGCCTCTCCCTCATGTAAAATTGCAAGAATGATTACCTGTACTTGTTATCGATTGCCTAGGGACAAATAACTTTCTTGTTGACACAAACCCTTTTACTAAACACCTAACTTTTATTATCTTGCAAAGTACTTCTAGTTTTATTCTTGCAAAGAAGTTCTATCATCACTCCTACAAACTAGTTTCATACTTATTTTTGGTAAAGCAAATGTCAAGTGTGCGTAGAGTTGTATCGGTGGTCGATAGAACTTGAGGGAATATTTGTTCTGCCTTTAGCTCCTCGTTGGGTTCGACACTCTTATTTATCGAAGAAGGCTACAAACGATCCCCTATACTTGTGGGTTATAAGGGCGCGCGCACGGAGAGGAAGGCGGGCGGCCATGGAAGTCAAAGGGCTCGCTTCCCAGTGAGCCTGCGCAGCGTACATCTCACACGCTTCCCGGTGAGCCTACGCATTCGAGGACAGCATGCACGCCTCTCGGTCAGCCTGTGCACCAGAATCCACTCGCACGCCTCCCGTTCAGTCAAGGTCAAGCAGGTGTCCGCACGGCACCTCCTACGGCCATTAAAACCAAGACACCTGGTGTCACGTGAATGGTTAACAGAACGCACACGGTTTGAATTATACAAACGTTTGAGATATTAAAGTGGCAGGTATTTTTTCAAAATGCCTTTGTTGGCTGTCATTATTCGAGTGCGCCTTCTCTCAAAATGGACACGAAAAATACGGCAGCATGTCGGGTGCCATTCCATGATAGCATTGCCAAGTTTCATGAATTTCAGACGAGTTTTGGATTTACTAGAATTTAAAAATAAAGTATCTCAACGTTTTGCCGGCAATCAACGGTGCTCTCGTGTTTGAAATTCATTCCCATTTCTTGCATGGGACCTAAGCATGCACCTAAGGACACAGATTTGATTTTTCAACCAATTTATATGCACTGGAGCATGTGCATGTAGTTCAAATTTGAATTATGCACATAAATGCATTGAAAACTCAGTTAATGCATAAAAATGTCCAAACAAACCCCAAAAAATCACAAAAATTGACACAACACTCCTGTTGTTCTATGTTGACATGAGAAAAAAATTTGAAATCAATAAGAGGCAATGGATATCGCTTCGTCCCCAAAGGTGGGACGTTCCCTACCGAAACCATCATGCTTGTTGTGAGAAGCTCTGGTTTGTGAGAAGCATATACCCAAACCTGCGCCGAATAGGACAAAAATTTTACCACCGCATGTTGATGCCGCTCCATGATAGCATGCCAAGTTTCATGATTTCAGACGAGTTTTGGATTTACTAGAATTTAAAAACCAGGTATCTCAATGTTTGCGGCCGAGTGACGATGGCAGGGTGCTTGACATTTATTCTCATTTCTTGCATGGGACCTAAAGCATGCAACCAAGAACACATATTTGAATTTTCAACCAATTTATATGCATTAGAGCATGTGCATGTAGTTCAAATTTTAATTATGCACATCAATGCATTGAAAACTCAGTTAATGTATAAAAATGTCCAAGTGAACCCCGAAAAATCCCAAAAATTGACACAACAGTCTTATTGTTCTATGTTGACACTAGGAAAAAATTGAAATAGAGAAGAGGCAACGGATATCGTTTCGTCCAGAAAGGTGAAACGTTCCCTACCGAAACCAACACACTTGTTGCGAGAAGCTCTGGTTTATGAGAAGCTTATACCCAAACCTGCCCCAAATGGGACAAAAAATTTACCACGGCATGTTGATGCCGCTCCATGATAGCATGCCAAGTTTCATGAATTTCGGACGAATTTTGGATTTACTAGAATTACGAAAGCAAGTACGTCGATGTTTGCCGGAGCCACGGTGCCGTGGTGTTCGAATTTCATCCCCATTTCTTGCATGGGACATAAGCATAAAACCTTGGACACATATATGATTTTACAACCCATCTTGGTGCACCGGAGCATGTGCATGTTGTTTAATTTTGAATTGTGCACCTGAAATGGCTAGAAAACCAATTTAATGTATAAAATGTTTAAACGAATCCTGAATAATTCCAATTCTTTTACGACACACATATAGTTGCATGTTCACTGTAGATAAAAGGTCTAGCAATTCAAACACTGTCCATTGCCGCTGTAACCCCATTATGTAATTCAAATCAAGATGAAAAAACAAGTAGATCGCACACAGTTTATTATCACCAACCGTGTGAGATGCAGCACAAAATATCCTGGAGCACCGTCGGTGTATAGTACGCCTATGTCTTACGCGAGAAGGTGCGCTGGCTACAGTCCACAGCCGGCGTCTCAAGCACACTAGCTCGCTCCCCAAATATCATTTCACTGTTCAATCGTCGCATGTGAAAGTTGGGCACGTGGACCCGCGTCGTGAGGGCAACTTCGGTGGCCCAGTCCAGCGAGAGCGCGGCCGCAGCCGCCATGCGCGTGCTAACAAGGTGCATGAGCGTGGCCGCAATCTGTGACCGGGCAGCCAAGGCAGCCCAAACGGCCGTTGTTGCTTCTCAGATGGGGGCAGCAACATCTGCCTCGGGGATAGCAACTGGCGAGAGCGGCACAGCAGCTGTCCGTTCCGCAGCGGTGGTCTTAGCCCTGATGGAGGTCGCCCACGACCATGTCGAGGCCGCCCACGCCCAGCTCGTGACGGTCACCGCACAAATCGAACGAAGCTTCTCCGAGCGGTCGGCAACCGACGGCCGAAGAGTTGGCAATCGCCGAGAGCGTTCGAGCAGCCGTCCGTTCCTCCGCCGCATACCTTGCAACGACGGACCCCGTCTAAGCCCAGATCGCGGCCGCCTAGGCCCAGCTCATGGCGGCCTTTTTCAAAGAGATGGCGGATGCGGATGGCGAGATGCTTGCCGAGTATGGTGCGATGGATGCATTGGAGCCCCTTCCCCAGGAGACCGTCGGGCGCGAGCTGGACATGGAGGCGGTGTAGGATCGGAAGTATGTCTAGAGGGGGGTGATTAGACTACTTGACCAAATAAAAATCTAGCCTTTTCCCAATTTCAGTTCTTGGCAGATTTTAGCAACTTAGCACAAGTCAAGCAATCAACCTACACATGTAAATCTAAAAGTATAGCAGCGGAATGTAAGATAATTGCATATGAAGGTAAAGGGATGAGTTTGAAGGAGCAAACGCAATGTTGACACGGAGATTTTTTATCCGCGGTTCCGATAGGTGGTGCTATCGTACATCCACGTTGATGGAGACTTCAACCCACGAAGGGTAACGGTTGCGCGAGTCCACGGAGGGCTCCACCCACGAAGGGTCCACGAAGAAGCAACCTTGTCTATCCCACCATGGTCGTCGCCCATGAAGGACTTGCCTCACTCGGGTAGATCTTCACGAAGTAGGCGAGCTCCTTGCCCTTACAAACTCCTTGGTTCAACTCCACAATCTTGTCGGAGGCTCCCAAGTGACACCTAGCCAATCTAGGAGACACCACTCTCCAAGAAGTAACAAATGGTGTGTTGATGATGAACTCCTTGCTCCTGTGCTTCAAATGATAGTCTCCCCAACACTCAACTCTCTCTCATAGGATTGGATTTGGTAGAAAGAATATTTGAGTGGAAAGCAACTTGGGGAAGGCTAAAGATCAAGATTTATGTGGTTGGAATGGAATATCTTGACCTCAACACAAGTGTAGATGGTTCTCTCTCAGAAAATATGTGTTGGAAGTGTAGGCATGTTCTGATGGCTCTCTCCACGAATGAAGAGTGGGTGGAGGGGTATATATAGCCTCCACACATCTAACCGTTACACACAAATCACCAAACTCGGTGGGACCGAATCTTGAAACTCGGTTGGACCGATTTAGTTCAAAATGTGAACGTTAGGATTCTCGGTGGGACCGACTGGATCAACTCGGTGGGACCAATGTCATTAGGGTTAGGGCATAACGCAATCTCGGTGAGACCGATTACACAAACTCGGTGAGACCGATTTTGGTAATAGTCAAATAGAGAGTTGGTCAGGCAAACTCGGTGGGACCGATTCGCTCATCTCGGTTGGACCGAAACGTTACGAAAGGGAAACAGAGAGTTTGCATTGCAATCTCGGTGGGACCGATCGCTCATCTCGGTTTGACCGAAATGTTACGAAAAGGAAACAGAGAGATTTCAATCCCATCTCGGTGGGACCGAGATCCCTATCGGTGAGACCGAATTGATTAGGGTTTCTGGCAGTGGCTATGACAACTGAACTCGGTGGCTCCGGATATGAAATTTCGGTGTGGACGAGTTGGACTTTTTGGTTTAGGACATATGTGGATATGAGAAAGTAGTGGAGGGTTTTGGAGCATATCACTAAGCATTTTGAGCAAGATCCTCATTAAGCAACACCTCATCCCTTCTTAATAGTATTGGCTTTTCTTATAGACTCAATGTGATCTTGGATCACTAACATAGAAAATGTAGAGTCTTGTGCTTTGAGCTTGAGCCAATCCTTTGTCCTTAGCATTTTGAAGGGTCCACTTTCTAATCCATGCCATGCCAATCATTGAGCTTTCCTGAAATGTTTATCTTGGAATAGCATTAGCTCAATGAGCTATATGTTGTTAGGAATTACCAAAACCACCCAAGGATAGTTGCACTTTCAGGCGGCGGCGGAGATCGACGAGCACCAGCCGTAGTACTAGTACTCTTTGTTTTGTTTAATTAAGAGTGCTAATTTTTAATTTGGTAGAGTAATGTTTAGGTCAGCTAGCTCTGTTTAATTGCTGAACTTGCTCAATTAAGAAGTGTGGGTGTGTTGTAGTCTCCTTTGTGTACCCAAATTATGCAATGACGTGGATGACCACTGTAACCATGGAAATTCGAACCAAAACTTTTGACGTTCAAACTCATCACACACGGGCTAAGCTATCTGAATCGTTTGTGATGTTCACATATCGTACACAGTTCTGAATAAGGGACCGTGTCTGATGACACTTTGCGTGCCAGTTTTTTCGCTGAAGCGATTCCAAATTTTTGGCTTCCGCGGAAATATCTACCTCCCCGCCCCCTCCCCCTTACCAAAAGACATATTTCCCCTGTTTCCGCCTTCCTTTCCAAGTTGAAACATTCACTCCTTACTTGCAGCGCCGCCTCCCCGTCGGCGACCCTCCTTCACGCATCTCGGCCTCGTCTATCCAGGCAGGTAATCCACACCCGACCCCCATCCTCCTCCTCCTTCCACATCCCACATGCCCCGACCACCGGCGCGAGCGCGACACCTTCCACCCAAATCACCGACCCCTCCACCAAATAAGCGCCGCCCTAAGCCATGGTGCACGCAGTTTAGCCAGGATCTCAAGGAGCATTTGGCAGTGGAGAAGAAAATCGTGGCCGCACGCGCGGATGAGGTCGCGATGGCTGTCATTAGTTGATAGCATGTCCTCTGATCATCTTGTGATCACCTGACTTGGGTAGCAGTGTGTGCCTTAAGATCCAGTTGATTGTTAGCAAACCAGACAACAGGTAATGGACAGATCCAATCTTATGTGTATCCAAAGCAGCATCTGGGATCTCCTCGTACATGTTGGCCATAGAGTTGTGGTCTTTCTTCTTCTTTGCATAGATATCCAAGTCATCCTCATGTTCTTCAGGAGCATTGATCAATTGAGCCCATTCTTCAACTGTAGACCGGTACCTAGTACCCTCAGACATCCAGACAATCCTTTCATCTGGATAGAAGTGGGCAGTAGAGTAGAATTGCATAATGAGTTCATCATTCCACTTGGTGAACTTCTGAGCCACAAACTTATCAACTCCACATGCCTTGAAGCTATCATATACACTAGGGAAGTGATCCTCATTCTCCTTGATGAATTCCCAGTCAACCCATCTCATGTCACACACTATGGGCTTCTTGTCAAGCAGAATTGTCTCATAGAAGTCCTATTGTTCCTTAGTGTGAAATCTGTAATCCACAGCAGTCGTTCTCCTGGCAGCATATGGATCAGACTCTCTCCATAGTCTCAATCATGAATCCTTCCTGATTTTCATGTTCTCTGCAACTGGGTGTGCATCATTGTGACCAGGGATCTTGGGCTTCAGCTTTCTCAACACAACAGAATCATCTTCTTCTTCAGCAGCAGCTTGAGGCACTAGGGCCTTGTTCTTCTCTTCAGCAGGGATGTTCCTAGTGCTCCTCTTGGGTTTTGGCTTTGGAGCTGGAGCAGTAGCCTTGGGAGCAGCTTTGGGCTTAGATGGAGCAGCCCCTGATCTGATTGCATCTCCCATGAGCTTTTGAGCTTTGGGTGCTGGTGCAGCATCCTCTTCCTCTTCTTCAGAATCTCTCATCATTGATGACTTCCCAATAACTCTGGCAATGGTCTTCTTGACCCTTTCTTTTCTCTTCTTGCCATCTCTAGTTTCCTTGGGTTCAAGAGTGAACTCCATTGTTTCTCCTGTGGCAACTTTTCTTGGCTTAGACATGGGCTGTCTTCTTGCTGGCATCTTTGTTTTCAGACCTGGCTTAGTTGCAGCAGCTGAGCCATACTCTTTCTTCAGCACTTTCTTCTTTGAAGTGGCTTCATCTTCAACAGCCACATAATCTTCATCTTCAGAGTCAGAAGTCCTCTTCTTCCTTGTCCTTGTGGCAGCCTTTGGCAGATTGCTTGGAGTGCTCCTGCTGCCATCATCATAGCTGCTAGAGGGACTAGTGCCCTCACTCAACTGAACCTGTTCCTCTGACTTGTTCTGGCTGTCACTTTGGTCAGACATCTTCCAGGCAAACTGTCAGCAGACCCTGTGAATAGGTTATAGATGAGGTAGAGTAGATGAGCATCACAAAGTGCAGGAGTTTTGCAAAAAGGATGACTTAAAAACTTAGTTTTAGTTCTTCACAGAAAGCATTTCGGATCTACCGATTTGTAAACTCGGTGATACCGAAGCAGCTTTTGGAATCTGAACTAGTGAACTCGGTCAGACCGAGTCACAGTTCGGTGGTACCGAGACTGCTAGGGTTTCACAGAGAATCGAACTCGGTCACACCGATTTGCAATTTTCGGTCAGACCGAAAACGCATGTGCTCTGGCCTAAGCCAAAATCGGTGAGACCGATTTCTACAACTCGGTCGGTCCGAGATGAGTTCGGCGGAGACCTAACCCTAAATTTTCAAATCAAAGCTAATCTACGGGATGATTTTGCTAGACAGGATGATTTCAATCATGGCAAGAATCATGGCAAAGCAATGTGCTAAGAATCAGAGTTAGGGATTAGCACAATGATCAAGTTTGTACCCTAGTTCGGCGACGAACTTGCTACGGCGGCAACGGCGGTGAAGATTTCCGTTGACGGCGGCGGAGACCAGCGGCGGGAGGTCGCTGGCGACGAGAGGACGATCCGGAGACCAGAGGAGGCAGAGTAGGTTACGCGCGGGCGAAGGGGTTCGGAGAAATTACCAAAATTTGGCCCGGCGGTATATATAACCTGACCCTGTCGGTGTGACCGAGTGGAACGACTCGGTGGCACCGAGATGCAAAACTGCAAGCAGTTACTGCAACTCGGTGTGACCGAAAAGTTCTAATCGGTTGCACCGAGATTGAAAACCCTAGATCAACTTGGTGACTCGGTAGGACCGAAAAGGATGAATCGGTCAGACCGAGATGCACAAAGAGGTTTTGGAGGTTTAAGTCTATGACGAATCGGGATCTCCGAGTGCTCCTCACACAGAGTGGTTCGAATCTGACTTGATCAAACTTTGTGATGTAGCATGAATAGAGTTTGAGACGAGAAAAGCATAGATAGCTAGAGGGTGTTCTTAGGCATTCTTGTCCATCCATTTGGCAAAAAGAGAAAAATCCAAACAATCAAAGCAACAAATGGATGTCCTCGAATGAGTAAAATATGCAACCAACATGCTCACACAATAAAATGACAAATGAAATATGTGACAAAGCATGCACAAACATTCTAGTATCTATCAAGCAATTGGCGATGACTAGGTCATCTATATATGAGTATATTGACTTAGGAGTCAAATGAGAACACTTGATCATAGGTCATACTCATCGTTTAAGCACAAGTGGGGTTACCACTTTTACATAAAGCATTGTTGTGATCACACCATTAGAGTTGCTCTAGCTCATTGATTTGAGTAAAGCTCCCCCTAGATGTGATATCCCCCCTAAAAGGGATGAACTAACCTTGGGTTTGTCGATGATGACTTCATGTAGGTGTTGAAGATGTAGATGCCCAATGTTGATGTAGATCATTCGGAGCAATCCTTTGGAGTGAGTTGCACTTTCAATACCTACACGGGTTAGTCCACAAGGACCAAACAAGGATATCCATAGACATAGAGTGATGCACACACAAGATGATGTCCATGAAAGCATTAGGTTACCTTGTCCCTTGTCTTACCAACAAGAGGGTTTGTGACTCCTTAAACTAGTGCAAGATATGGAGGTTGTTTGCACTTGTCCTCGCCAAAATGATAAGAGTGAAGTATGTTGGCGGAGTCACCCTCAAGAACTCTCTAGTTCTTCTTCTTCTGGATCCACATCCATCTTGATGGGAATCCTTGGAATCGTAGTTGTACTTGATGAAGTAGAACTTGATGTAGTCTTGGGAACCCACTTGACCAAGGCCTTAGGTGCTTCTTCAAATGCATCAATTTCCTCTTGAAGCTTGTCCTTGCCTTTTTGCTTGTGGTCTTGTGGTGGAAGATCATCTTGAGCTTGTGTTCCTTTGAAAGAAGTAGGATCATACTTCTCTTGTTGAGGAACAAACTTCGTCTTGGGGTATTGATCTTCTTCCCACTCAACTCCATTGGCATTGAACTTTCGTTCAAAACCAAAACCTTGATTCTTTCGGTGTCTTCCTTGCTTGCACACAATTTCCTCAAATTGCTTACTTCCGGCAAGACTCTTGTAAACACCTTTCTCTATGATTCCCTTCAATAAGTTATTTTCTTGCTCAAGTGTAACTTGGCTAAGAGAATCATTAGTGGAATCAAGAGAACTACTAGAAGCAACAACATTGGATTTAGCATGATTGTTGTTACTACTAGATGAAGAATCTTTCTTGTTCTTGTTGCTAGGTTTAACTTGTGGCATGTAAGTAGACAAGAGTAAACGCTTGGCAATGTAAGAAGAACTTTTCTTGCGAAGATCATCATTGATTGCCTTTAAAAACTCATGCTCTTGCTCAAGGTTGAGCTTTTCAAAGCGTAGCTTATCATGAGTCTTTAAAAGTTCTGGATGATTTTCCAAGGTAGTTTCATGAGCTAACTTAAGAGTGTTTAGTTCTTGAGTTAGACGCTCAATCTCCTTCTTATCATCATCATTCGTTTTATCTTGATTAGCATGATTAATTGACGTTTCATCATAGTTTTCATCACTAGAGTTGTCAACAAGTAAATCATCATCACCTAGCAAATCATCTTCATCACTATTGAAATCAACATACTCGGGATGTGTTACCTTTGGACCTTTGGCCATGAAGCATCTTCCAATTCCTTCATTTGGTGAGTCAAATATGTCGTAGGAGTTGGTTGACACAAGTGCTAGACCGGCAACACCTTAATCTTGAGTATATTCGGAGTCGGAGTGATAACTTCTTTCGGAGTGATTGTCGGAGTCGGAGCCGGATGCCCATTCACCAACATGAGCTTGATGCCTTCTTTTTGTGTAGCTCCTTGATGACTTTTCCTTCCTTTCCGAATCCTTGCTTCTCCGAGAGGGTCTTCGTTCATAACGATCATCTCTACTCCTCCTTTCTCTTGGTGGTGATTCTTCTCTTCTACTTCTTCTTTTGGGAGAATCTTCTCTTCTTTTGTAGGGGGCCGTACACTCATTGCAGTAGTGTCCGGGTCTTCCACAACTGTAACAATTTCGTTCACGACTAGAAGATCTTTTGTCATTGTAGGACCTTGACTTGGAGGTTCTTTCTTTGCTTCTACTCTTGTAGAACTTGTTGAAGTTCTTCCCATTAAGCTCAATTCTTCATTGAAGGTTTGCTTCTCACTTGATGATGTGGGAGCACCACATGAGGCTTTGTAAGCACCACTTGACTTGTTGTGAAGCTCTTCCTTATCCTTGAGTGACATCTCATGAGCAACAATTCTTCCAATGACTTCCGTTGGCCTAAGATCTTTGTAATTGGGCATCATTTGGATCAATGTGCACACGGTATCATATTTTCCATCCAAGGCTCTTAGGATCTTCTTGATGATAATCTATCGGTCATGTCTTCACTTCCTAAGCCGGCAATCTCATTTGTGATGAGAGCAAGCCTAGAGTACATTTCAGCGACACCTTCACCATCCTTCATTTTGAACTTGTCAAGTTGACTTTGAAGCACATCCAATTTGTATCCCTTGACGGAGTTGGTACCTTCGTGCATATCAATCAAAGTATCCCAAATTTCCTTTGCATTCTCAAGACGGCTGATTTTGTTGAATTCTTCGGGGCACAATCCGCCGAAAAGAATATCACAAGCTTAAGCATTGTATTGTAGCATCTTCAACTCTTCCGCGGTAGCTTCACGGTTCGGTTCTCTCCCATCAAAGAATTCACCTTGCAAGCCAATACACACAATAGCCCAAACGACAGGGTTATGTCCAAGAATATGCATTTTCATCTTATGCTTCCAACTAGCAAAATTAGTACCATCAAAGTAAGGACCTCTACGGTGGTAATTTCCCTCGCTAGACGCCATAATCTCCTAGGTTGTGAAACCAAGGCTATGACCACCAAAAGCTATGGAAATTAAAGCAAATGGAGACCAAAGCTCTGATACCACTTGTAGGATTGGAAGTATGTCTAGAGGGGGGTGATTACACTACTTGACCAAATAAAAATCTAGCCTTTTCCCAATTTTAGTTCTTGGCAGATTTTAGCAACTTAGCACAAGTCCAGCAATCAACCTACACATGCAAATCTAAGAGTATAGCAGCGGAATGTAAGACAATTGCATATGAAGGTAAAGGGATGAGTTTGAAGGAGCAAACGCAATGTTGACACGGAGATTTTTTATCCGCGGTTCCGATAGGTGGTGCTATCGTACATCCACGTTGATGGAGACTTCAACTCACGAAGGGTAACGGTTGCGCGAGTCCACGGAGGGCTCCACCCACGAAGGGTCCACGAAGAAGCAACCTTGTCTATCCCACCATGGCCGTCGCCCACGAAGGACTTGCCTCACTCAGGTAGATCTTCACGAAGTAGACGATCTCCTTGCCCTTACAAACTCCTTGGTTCAACTCCACAATCTTGTCGGAGGCTCCCAAGTGACACCTAGCCAATCTAGGAGACACCACTCTCCAAGAAGTAACAAATGGTGTGTTGATGATGACCACCATGCTCTTGTGCTTCAAATGATAGACTCCCCAACACTCAACTCTCTCTCATAGGATTGGATTTGGTAGAAAGAATATTTGAGTGGAAAGCAACTTGGGGAAGGCTAGAGATCAAGATTTATGTGGTTGGAATGGAATATCTTGACCTCAACACAAGTGTAGGTGGTTCTCTCTCAGAAAATATGTGTTGGAAGTGTAGGCATGTTCTGATGGCTCTCTCCACGAATGAAGAGTGGGTGGAGGGGTATATATAGCCTCCACACAAAATCTAACCGTTACACACAAATCACCAAACTCGATGGGACCGAATCATGAAACTCGGTAGGACAGATTTAGTTCAAAATGTGAACGTTAGGATTCTCGGTGGGACCAACTGGATCAACTCGGTGGGACCAATGTCATTAGGGTTAGGGCCTAACGTAATCTCGGTGAGACCGATTACACAAATTCGGTGAGACCGATTTTGGTAATAGTCAAACAGAGAGTTGGTCAGGCAAACTCGGTGGGACCGATTCGCTCATCTCGGTTGGACCGAAACGTTACGAAAGGGAAACAGAGAGTTTGCATTGCAATCTCGGTGGGACCGATCGCTCATTTCGGTTTGACCGAAATGTTACGAAAAGGAAACAGAGATATTACAACCCCATCTCGGTGGGACCGAGATCCCTATCAGTGAGACCGAATTGATTAGGGTTTCTGGCAGTGGCTATGACAACTGAACTCGGTGGCTCCGGATATGAAATTTCGGTGGGGCCGAGTTGCACTTTTTGGTTTAGGACATATGTGGATATGAGAAAGTAGTGGAGGGTTTTGGAGCATATCACTAAGCATTCTGAGTAAGATCCTCATTAAGCAACACCTCATCCCTTCTTAATAGTATTGGCATTTCTTATAGACTCAATGTGATCTTGGATCACTAAAATAGAAAATGTAGAGTCTTGTGCTTTGAGCTTGAGCCAATCCTTTGTCCTTAGCATTTTGAAGGGTCCACTTTCTAATCCATGCCATGCCAATCATTGAGCTTTCCTGAAATGTTTATCTTGGAATAGCATTAGCTCAATGAGCTATATGTTGTTAGGAATTACCAAAACCACCCAGGGATAGTTGCACTTTCAGGCGGCGGCGGAGATCGACGAGCACCAGCCGTAGTACTAGTACTCTTTGTTTTGTT
This sequence comes from Triticum aestivum, assembly GCF_018294505.1. NCBI lineage: Eukaryota > Viridiplantae > Streptophyta > Magnoliopsida > Poales > Poaceae > Triticum > Triticum aestivum. The sequence goes on from NC_057802.1 coordinate 434,532,178, forward strand.
TAATTAAGAGCGCCGGTCTTTAATTTGGTAGAGTAATGTTTAGGTCAGCTAGCTCTGTTTAATTGCTGAACTTGCTCAATTAAGAAGTGTGGGTGTGTTGTAGTCTCCTTTGTGTACCCAAATTATGCAATGACGTGGATGACCACTGTAACCATGGAAATTCGAACCAAAATGTTTGACGTTCAAACTCATCACACACGGGCTAAGCTATCTGAATCATTTGTGATGTTCACATATCGTACACAGTTCTGAATAAGGGACCGTGTCTGATGACACTTTGCGTGCCAGTTTTTTCGCTGAAGCGATTCCAAATTTTTGGCTTCCGCGGAAATATCTACCTCCCCGCCCCCTCCCCCTTACCAAAAGACACATTTCCCCTGTTTCCGCCTTCCTTTCAAAGTTGAAACATTCACTCCTTACTTGCAGCGCCGCCTCCTCGTCGGCGACCCTCCTTCACGCTTCTCGGCCTCGTCTATCCAGGCAGGTAATCCACACCCGACCCCCATCCTCCTCCTCCTTCCACATCCCACATGCCCCGACCACCGGCGCGAGCACGACACCTTCCACCCAAATCACCGACCCATCCACCAAATAAGCGCCGCCCAAAGCCATGGTGCACGCAGTTTAGCCAGGATCTCAAGGAGCATTTGGCAGTGGAGAAGCAAATCGCGGCCGCACGCGCGGATGAGGTCGCGATGGCTGTCATTCGTGCCAACCCCCAGATCTTGGAGGAGCACCTTGCCATTTGCTAGATATGCCAGTTAAGCATGCTCGGTTTACCCGTCGCGTGTGCTGCTCCTGCCTTTCCTTCACAAATTCTAGTGAATCGTGCTATCTAATTTTACCATGCAATCTGTTGCTCTAGTGTATATGTTCTATATGTCGTATAGTGTGGTGCTCACTTATTAACTGTTTTGTTAATTAGTTGTCATCTTTAGTTAACTGTTTGGTTCAATTATGCAAATGTGATGTTCAATTCTTCAGGCTGCAATTTTGTATTGTCTTCCATGTGAGAAATAAATCAAATTTATCTTTACAAAATACATGAGAAACGAATACAATTGCTATATTTAGAAGTTGTCAAACATGCTTGGTTTGGTTATACATTATGCAATGTGGTGCTCAGTTAACGTTTGGTTCATTTGTGTTGTGGTGTTTAGTTAACTGTTTGGTTCAATTCTGCAATGCGATGTTCAATAGTTGTGGGTGCATTCTGTTATTGTATACCATGTGAGGAATAAATTGAATTTGGCTGTAGTAAATACATGACAAATACAATTGCTATATTTCCAAGTTGTTAAGCATGCTTGGTTTGGTTAACTGTCTGATCTTCTATTAGGAGTATGTTATATTGTGCAATGTGGTGCTCAGTTAATATTTGGTTCATTTTGTTGTGATATTTAGTTAACTGCTTGATTCAATTCTGCAATGCGATGTCCAATTGTTGTGGCTGCATTCTGTTATTGTATACCATGTGAGAAATAAATCGAATTTAGTTGTACTAAATACATGAGAAACAAATACAATTGCTATATTTCCAAGTTGTTAAGCATGCTTGGTTTGGTTAACTGTCCGATCTTCTATTAGGAGTATGTTATATTGTGCAATGTGGTGCTGAGTTAATGTTTGGTTCATTTGTTGTGGTGTTTAGTTAACTGCTTGGTTCAATTCTACAATGCGATGTCCAATTGTCGTGGGTAGAATTTTGTATTGTTGTGCATGTGAGGAATAAATCTAATTTGGCTGCACTTAATACATGAGAAACATATACAAGTGCTATATTTCTTAGTTCTTAATCATGCTTGGTTTTGATAAATGAGTTTTCCATGTGGCTTGAATTAATCTGATGAATTTGCAATGTGCTTATTTTTTCATCAACATATTTTACTGATAGCATGTGAACCCTTACTTAACCTGATGACTAACTAACTTATATGTGTTGCAGGAAAACAATGGGAAGCACTGAGGTTTACAATCTAGGTTAGCACGTGCATTGTTCGTTGTCTAATAGCACATTATTGTGCAATTGCAGGAACCATTCTAATATTTAGGTCTTTAACAATTTGGTCTTGCACATGTAGGTCCTGCTGTCAGATGTTTTGACCCACTGCTCGACCCTTTTTGCATATGGGGAAATGAGTTGTCCATGAATATCAATCAAATCAAGAAACTCAAAAAGATTGTTAGGATAAAGAAATTACTGACAAAAAAAACAAGATCTTTGTCTGCATAATGAAGAAGACATCAGTTCACAACAAGATGGTACAAACTATTATACCTTGCCTTTTTTATTCCTTTGCCCCATTTCCTATATAGAGGAAATATTTATGCACATCCTTATTTTCAGGCCTTTCCAAAGCAGTTCACTGATGATTACCTCTCAAACCACCTCTATGGTCAGGAGGCGAGGAAGGTTTTCATACAACACCCACGGTTCAATATTGAAGCGTTCCTGAAGAGGAAGAAGGACGGACGGTCAATCATCCACAGGCACTGGCCTAAAGTTGCAAAGACCTTCAACATGAATGAAGGCTCAATATTCGCCTTCCGCTTCGGTAGTTTTCCAGATGAGATGCAACTGTCTATATACCATATATGATGCTAATTTCGAAAAGTTCTACATGTTGCATGTGAAACTTGGTGCTGGTGCAGTTGTGTAATGGGGTAGCTGAGTGCTGAAGCTATATCATGTTGTACTGATGTATTTCAATTATGAAATTCTGCTTTCTTAATATGAAAATGAAATATATTATGTGCTTAATATGAATGTCAATTAGATTAATAAATGGATTATTAATAATAGGGCAATTAGCCTGCTAATGGCGAATTAGCCTGCTAACTGAGTTTTGCTATTGCAAACGGTTATTGAAAAAAATACCGTGGGCGATGACCTCAGGCAACGCACACAGTTCCTAGGAATAAACCGTGTTGGATCAATGAACAAAATCACATGACTTTCTCTTGAAAACTGTTTGCGTTAGGCCACCTTGCGCAAACGTTTACCACATAAACTGTGTGTGATGGACAGCCTTTTTTTGACTGGAACTGTAGGGGAAACCCCCACAGCATATCATCACTTTATTGAGTAAAAGAGTTACAGTACAAGTACAAAGGAGGATTACAAGAGGTAATCAAAGTAACTAGGGGAAGAAGGAGAAAAAACTGTGTGTGATGGACAGCCTTTGCCACACAGTTTCTTCTACGGACCGTGTGTGATGCATTCAATAACGCAAACGATAAATTGTTAATATCGTGTGCAATGGCAACGCTATCACAAACGATTTAGCGGGGAAAATTGTGTGTGATGTACCTGTGAACGGAAACGTTTTCCTTGAAGCGACTGTATGGGATGTACATACGAAACGGACATTTAGCGGGGCTGACTGTGTGGGATGTACTTGCCACCGGAAACAATTTCGTCTATATAATTGTAATTTTTTTAGCTCTACTGTACGTATTTCCGTATTTGAGCGCTCACCGGTCGCACACGACCTTATTTTGCCGAGCGTGTGTGCCAGGAAGACATATCCCCGATGGTTTCTGGGTCGTGTGGGAAGGACCCCCCTATCGCCCACACTCACTAGGCGACGGTTTCAAATGCCGTCGCGGAAAGGGGTTAAAAACCGTTTGTATAGCACCGACGTGTACTAGTGAACGTATCTATAATTTTTTATTGTTCCATGCTATTATATTATCTATTTTATATATTTTTTTGGACTAACCTGTTAACCTAGTGCCCAGTGCCAGTTGCTGTTTTTTCTTGTTTTTGACTTTTACAAAAAAATCAATACCAAACGGAGTTCAAACAGAATAAAACTTTACGATAATTTTTCTTGGACCAGAAGAAACCCACGAGACTTGGGGAGGAGGCCAGAAGACCCACGAGGGGGCCACAAGCACTGGGGGCGCGTGGCCAGGGGGCTTGTGGGCCCCCCGTGGATCTGCTAACCCTAACTCCGCTTCTATAAATACCCAAATATCCCCCCTATCTCAGATGGCACACCAAAAATATTTTTCCGCCGCCGCAAACTTCTGTTCTCGTGAGATCCCATCTTGGGGTCTTTTCCGGCACTCCGCGGGAGGGGATTCGATCACGGAGGGCCTCTACACCAACCTCGCTGCCCTTCCGATGAAGCGTGAGTAGTTTACCACAGACCTACGAGTCCATAGCTAGTAGTTAGATGGCTTCTTCTCTCTCTTTGATCTTCAACAATGTTCTCCTCGATGTTTTTGAAAATCTATTCGATGTAATCTTTTTTTGCGGTGCATTTGTTGAGATCCGATGAATTGTGGATTTATGATCAGATTATTTATGAATATTATTTGAGTCTTTTCTGAACTCTTTTATGCATGATTGAGATAGCTTTGTATTTCTCTCTGATCTATCGATTGGTTTGGCTAACTAGATTGGTTTTTCTTGCAATGGAGAGGTGCTTTGTGATGGGTTCAATCTTGCGGTGTCCTCACCCAGCAACAGTAAGGGTAGCGAGACATATATTGTATTGTTACCATTTTCATCCCGCCGGGCCTGGCCTGACCTAATGCAGCCTACCAAACGCGCCCTTCTATGCAAACTGCTTTCTGTATAAATGCAGTTGTTCGATGACCTACAAAAATATGTGATCTGGATATCTTGCGGCAGATGATGACATGTTGTGCGATCACACACAACATGATCGTGAAGAATGATTGGATGGTCAGCTTCATTGTCAATATCCGTGGACGAGTCCGGACCAGTCCACAGACATATACTATGTCCTTTAGGAGAGTTGCGTTGGAGATGCCCTAATTGACCTAATACGACAATTCAAGTGGACATTTTTCAGAAACAATGTACTTTTCAGGTCCGTAATTTACGCCCAGATTGACCTGCAAAACGGCCATCAAGCAAGGCTTAAGAGGCTTCTGTTCTGAACTCCATTCGATTTCTCACGAAGACCCATGTGTACGGACAGAAGCGTTCAGGCTGCTACCTACTTCTTTTTTCCTGAAAGTAAACTCATGTTATTCCTCGGTGAATGATATGTTCACTCCTTCCGTTTCGAATTAAAAAAAAAACATGTTCACTCCTCGAGCAGCGGCTCCAGCGATATGAAATCATCGCACAGGGTCATGGTCGCTGACGACCTTTTCCAAGACACACGACCGAACAGGAGGGCGCTCTGCAGGTGAGGCGATGTGCATGGTTGACCTACCACACGATCTTGAGCGCGTGCAAATCTGATTTTATTATACTGAACCAACACCGACAATCTTGAACACTTCACGGGCGTGCAAGGATCGATGAAACGAGTCATTTGAAAGGGGTACCGATTCTACTTTTGCTGTGTAAACGTAGGGGCACTGGTGGAATCTCTGGTAATGTGGTAGTAACCTTGCCTGGTCGGTCAGATTCTTCCACTGACCAAGGCATCACACGTACGGTTTCGTTGATCATGTGCTCGGTTGTTTAGCTTTTGTTTATACTTTGAAACTGACTTACACAACTAGATTTACATAAATCCCTGCTCCGTCCGGCGGCCGTAGAAGCCAGACGTATCGGCCGGCTGGCCTCCCTTTTGCTTTCTCTCTTCTCGTGACAAAACTGAACTTCGTGGAATCCTTTGTCCGAGCATGAATTTCATGAGTGACCTGAGCATGGCTTCCCCAGTTTCCCTCCTTCAGGCTGGCGATAACCAACAAGCAATCGTTGGCGATTCTCATCCTCCTAATTCGTATATTGCTGACCGACAAAAGAGCTTTTTTTTTATATAACCAACGAAAGAGCTTTTTCTTTAGGGGCACCAACGAAAGAGCTTTGTGGTGGCATGCAAGCACCTCAAGGGCAGATACTATTACCCGCACGGGTTGTGGGATAGCGACCAAAGGCGTAACCCCGCCCGTGTGAATGGGCCGCCAGGTTGTGTCTGCATTTTTTCTGCCGGTTTACTTTTTATTCTATTTTCTTAGATTTTTCCTTTTTTGTCATTTTGCTTACTTTCCTGTTTTTCTTATTTTTCAAATACGAAAACAACTTTTAAATTCATAAAAAATTTCTAAATCACGATTTGTATGAATGCATGATGTTTTCCAAAATCGCGAATGATTTTTAAATTTATCAACATTTTTTTCAAATTCGGGAATAATATTGAAATCCGTGAACATTTTCTGAATTTCGGGACATTTTTTCTCAAATTCTCAACATTTTTCAGAAAATTCGTGAACCTATTTTAAACATCATCAACAATTCTTGAATTTCAGAACGTTAATCAAATTTGCTGATATTTTTACGAAATTTGTGAAAGAAACAATTAGTGAACTTTTACCGAACTCAACAATATATTTTGAACTTCATGACCTATTGTAAAAATTTGTGAACATTTCTCAAACTTTAGAAAAAAAATAATTAGTCAAAAAAAGTGAACTCAAGAACATATGTTGAATTTCATGAAAATTTTCGAAATCACAAACACTTTTAAAGTCATGAACATTTTACGAACTCACGGATATTTTTTTAATTTATGAGCAGTTTTTTGCACTCATAAAAAATTGAATTTGTGAAGATGTTTTTTTAATACACCAATAATTATTTTAAATTCGCAAACATTTCCCAAATCATGTAAAAAAGTTGAATACAAAAATTTAGTTTTTCAAAAATAAAAGCCCGAGTTTGCGGACATTCTAATGCGCGTACACTTTTAAAAGTTTAAAAAATTGAAAACCCGAATGTTTCTTTAAAAACAAAAATGAAAAAAATGAAACACAAAAGCAATAAAGAAACACAGGCGTGCGGGCCATCAACGGGCTGGCCCAATGTGTGCGGATGGGGTGCGCCTTTGCTCGTTACACCCCGCACAGGTCGAGGAATAGGCACTCACGGCCTCAAAGCGTTTTTTTAGCCAACCTCAAATCGTTTCTGGTTTAGCAAATCCGTGAATCACCACAGCAGACGCGCCCAGGTAGAGCCTATTGACCGGTTCAGGTAGCGATAAAATGGGCCGGCCCGTTTAGACTACAGCGCATCCGGTCATATTCACGATGGCTTCGGGGGAGCAACTAACTGCCGAGTACTCCTTTGGGAGCTCCGCAACGATCACCCGGATGGGCTGAGCGCATCATTTGGCATCATTTGGCGCATTCTCAGCTGCCGTCACATGTTGCGCTCTGGGCGCTCCTTTGGATTTTTTTTTCGCATGCTTTTAGGCTTTTTAGATGGGTTTTTCGGCTTTTTGGTTTTCTACTAGTCTTTCTTATCTTTTGGACAAAAATATATTTTTCTAATTTCTTTTCTAAAAAACATTTTTTTTCTTTAGCAAAAGGCACGGTTTTGCTTTCACGAAAGGTACGGGCGTGCCTCTCGGAAATGAAAAAATGTGTTTTATTTTTTTCGCTAGAGGCACGGATTTACTTCCTCGCAGTTGGGATCCACCAGGTCGAAGCGTACGTACGGTTATTTGTCTGGTCGCAATACTGTACGTACATACTGATCGATCGGTCTCATGAACCGTGGCCGTGTAAGGAGCGGCACGTGTTGCGGTGGTGCCCCGTACGTAGTTGTTCACGCAGTCCTGTCTAAATCATGCACAGGTACGTACAACCACGCTGTAAAAAAGACAGCCATGTATGTACATACGGGCGTGGTCTCGAACGCGTACAACAATGGCATCATATTCATCGGCATCCAACCGACTGGGTCGGAACGGAGAAATATCATTGTGTTCATCGGGAGGCAACAGACTGGGTCGGAATGCTCCATGTTCATCGGGAGCCAACCGGCTTGGGTGGAAAGTCGAAACGGGGTCCTGTTCATTGGGAGGGGTCTGGTACAGCAAAACAGAGCAAACAAACTTCTCTCCAACCACTTAGGGTCAAAAAGGGGTCATGTTTATCAGGAGGGGTGTGGTGTACCGCAAAATGAAGGAAAGTGACTTCTCACCAACCGCCTATGGTCGAAACGGGGTCCTGTTCATCGAGAGGGGTCTGACGTACCACAAAGCGGAACTCCATGGGCTATTGTTCATCCACCGTCGACTTCCTCCAGCCTCCACCAGCTACTGTTCATCCACCTTCGACTTCCTCCAGCCTCCACCAGCTACTGTTCATCCACCTTCGACTTCCTCCACCCTCCACCGGCCACTGTTTATCCAGCCTCCACGGGGTCCTGTAAATCCACCCCAACCGGCTGGGGTGTAGCGTATCGCGCCACAGCCTCCTCGGGGTCATGTTCATCCAGCGGCAACCGCCTACTACCACGGGGTCCTATTCATCCAAACCCCACCGACTTGGGTGGGGCATACGAGCGGGCTGCAGCAGCGGGAACTTTTCATCCACAGCCAACCAACCGGCTAGGTCGACTCACCACGTCTCGCGCAAGGGCTCGATCGATGCAAGTCTCGACTCATTTTACGTATCGCGCGCGCGGCAGCAACGGGCATTGTTCATCGAGAGACAACCGAACACTGGCCGGCTACGTACGTCTCGTACGGGGGCTCAATCGACTTTAGTAAGCAGCGAGAAGGATCGATGGGGGTTCAAATAGCAGTGAAGGAATCACTCGGATTCAGTTAGCAGCGAAGGGATCGATCGGGTTTAGTACATAGCGCGAGGGATCGATCGCTTGGGCTCAATACGTAGTGCGAGGGCGAGATCGATCGCTCGGGTTCAGTAAACTATGAAGAAAGGGGATCTCTTTGGAAGGTGTCTCGCATTACCATGGAGAACGCATGGTCAACGAATAGAAAAGCCAAGAATACCTTAGCATGGAGAATGGAACTTGCCTATGAAGCCAAAGACTCAAGCGTATAAAGTCATCTCGAAGAAGATATCCAACATCCTCAGCTTGAAGGCTACTATTGGAGTCCTGAATTAGGGGTGCATGCCACGTCGGCCTGCCAGTGATGGCCCGGACCGAGGACCCATTGAGGATTGCTGACGTGTCCATACTAACCCTTGCCCTTGGCAAAATCAAGACAGAGATCTCCTAGATGCTTGGCGCCCACTTCAAGCTTATTTGAATAGTTGGCATGTTTATCCCTACATTGTAGCCGATCATGTGTAAACCCTAGGTACCCCCGGCGTCTATATAAGCCGTGGGGTTTAGTCCATAGAGGCAAGCGCATTCACATTTGCAAGGTTTAGAGCTTAGACAAACTCGTGCGATCTCAAGGTAGATTAATATGTACTTTCTACCCCATCACAATCAATATATAAGAAGCAGGACGTAGGGTTTTACCTCATTAATTAAGAGAGCCCGAACTGAAGGAAATATGCCCTAGAGGCAATAATAAAGTTATTATATATTTCCTTATATCATGATAAATGTTTATTATTCATGCTAGAATTGTATTAACCGGAAACTTAGTACATGTGTGAATACATAGACAAACAGAGTGTCCCTAGTATGCCTCTACTAGACTAGCTCGTTAATCAAAGATGGTTAAGTTTCCTAGCCATAAACATGTGTTGTCATTTGATGAATGGGATCACATCATTAGAGAATGATGTGATGGACAAGACCCATCCGTTAGCTTAGCATTATGATCGTTGAGTTTTATTGCTATTGCTTTCTTCATGACTTATACATGTTCCTCTGACTATGAGATTATGCAACTCCCGAATACCGGAGGAACACCTTGTGTGCTATCAAACGTCACAACGTAACTGAGTGATTATAAAGATGCTCTACAGGTGTCTCCGAAGGTGTTTGTTGGGTTGGCATAGATCGAGATTAGGATTTGTCACTCCGTGCATCGGAGAGGTATCTCTGGGCCCTCTCGGTAATGCACATCACTATAAGCCTTGCAAGCAATGTGACTAATGAGTTACTTGCGGGATGATGCATTACGGAACGAGTAAAGAGACTTGCCGCTAACGAGATGAACTAGGTATGATGATACCAACGATCGAATCTCGGGCAAGTAACATACCGATGACAAAGGGAACAACGTATGTTGTTATGTGGTTTGACCGATAAAGATCTTCGTAGAATATGTAGGAGCCAATATGACCATCCAGGTTCCTCTATTGGTTATTGACCGGAGATGTGTCTCGGTCATGTCTGCATAGTTCTCGAACCCGTAGGGTCCGCACGTTTAACGTTCGATGATGATCGGTATTATGAGTTTATGTGTTTTGATGTACCGAAGGTTGTTCGGAGTCCCGGATGAGATCACGGACATGACTAGGAGTCTCAAAATGGTCGAGACATAAAGATTGATATATTGGAAGGTTATATTCGGACACCGGAAGGGTTCCGGGGGTCACCGGATAAATACCAGAGTATCGGGGAGTTACCGGAACCCCCCGGGGGGTCAATGGGCCTTCATGGGCCTTACTGGAAATAGAGGGTGGCAAGGGAAGTGTGGGGCGCCCCCCCCCAGGCCCAAACCGAATTGGTTTAGGGCTTGGGGGCCGGCCCCCTCTTTCCTTCTCCCCTCCTCCTCTTTCCTCCCCCTCCTAGTTGGACTAGGAAAGGATGAACCTACTCCTATTAGGAGTAGGATTCCCCCCTCGGGGCGCACCCTATGAGGCCGCCGGCCCCCTCCCCAGGGGCACCCCTAGAACACACAAGTTGACAGTTGTCTTAGCCGTGTGCGGTGCCCCCTCCACAGATTTCCACCTCGGTCATATCGTTGTAGTGCTTAGGCGAAGCCCTGCGTCAGTAACTTCATCATCAGCATCATCACGCCGTCGTGTTGGCGAAACTCTCCCTCGACCTCAGCTGGATCTAGAGTTCGTGGGACGTCACCGAGCTGAACGTGTGCAGATCGCGGAGGTGCCGTATCTTCGGTGCTAGGATCGGTCGGATCATGAAGACGTACGACTACATCAACCGCGTTGTCATAACGCTTCCGCTTTCGTTCTACGAGGGTACGTAGACAACACTCTCCCCTCTCGTTGCTATGCATCACCTAGATAGATCTTGCATGATCGTAGGAATTTTTTTGAAATTACTGCGTTCCCCAACACGAACCTGGGTAGAACATCGTGTCTCTACTCTTCCTGTTACCATCTAGCTCTAATCATCAAGCTTGGGACCCCCTACCTGAGATCTGCTGGTTTTAGCACCGACAAGCGGGGTGGCGAAAGGGTCTTCCCTCTACATCCTAGCTGAAAATGGGGGGGCATCGACAGTTGATGCGGCAAGTAGGGGCAGCAGTGGCGGGAAGGGGTGGCCACTTGGGTAGACGAGGGGGGAGGGCAAATGTTTTAATCAAGAGCCAGTTATACACCCGTAGGCCCTATCCGTCGTGCGGGGTTACGTTTGTAATTAAGATAAATCAGACAAAATATTGGATGTTTAATGACTACACCTCATGTATCCCTAGGGATTGGCTTCACACGTACTAAACCTTTCTATTACTAGTGTTTTGTCATGGTGCCGCCGACAGTCATCGTTTAGGAGCCGAAGGACGGCGAAGGAGCGGTGTAGGAGGTTGTCATGGTGCCGGAGCCAGGCCACCATACTATGACAATCGTTCGGGACGACGAGGAGGATGAGGAGATGGTGCATGCTATGGTCGAGCCGGAGGTGGATAACTACAAGGCCAAGGGCCCTCGCGGGTCCAAGCACCTCCAGGGTCACAGCGTCTAGGATGTAACGGTATTGTCTAAGATTGATTTACCCATTCCTCAATCCCCTTGAACTCAATCCTGATCGAACCCTAAAATCCATCGCTACTGCCAAAATCAAGATGTGTTTATCAATCCTATCAAACCCCCACAATAAATCATACCCCGAGCATGCGAATTGAATGCATAAACCAAATCTAGTATGCAAATCAAATGCCAAAAATTGAGAGCGGGGAGGTGAAACATAGGGCTTACCACCATTGCGAAACTGCTCCCAGTTGTCGGCATTGGTGCTCGCGTTGCTATTCTTTGCTCCGCTGATCACCGCCGCCGGTGTGAGAGTGGAGAGAGTGGAGAGAGGGGAGAGAGAGCGGTAAGGGATGGTGGGGTAATTATGCCGGTGCTTCAAAAACGCGACATCTCGGGCGTGGCTCCTCGTCTGTAGCCGCCGTTACCCATGTGCCCCTGCTTGCATCCCGCGGGCCTGACATAAGCTAGGTGCGGGCCTGACATAAGATCCAATATTATAGTAATTACTAGAATGAGCTGGATGTTCACACGTTCGTGCCCTGTGACTTGAGTATATATGTACATGCTAGTCTCAAACTCACGAAGCCACCACCTCCCCTAAGAACATCCTAGGGTTTCTCTGCCTCCCGTCGGCACCGCCTCCGGTCCGACTCGTCTTCGGTGGCGTTAGGGTCATGGTGGCGTGGTGGATCCCGGGCTTTGCTGGCAGGAGGGCTTTATTTTTAGATGTTTCTTCGAGTTTTCTTAGGGTTTGTGTCATGCTCGGGAAGACAAGATGGCGACGGCTCCCGGAAGATGAAATAAGGTTCTTCGCGCCTAGCTCTTGTTCCGGTGGTGTGTCAAGCATCATCGGTGGGCATGTGGAGGCGTATCTCCAGCGGATCTGTCCTTGGATTTGCTCGGATCTGGTTGTAGTCCGTCTGTGTTGTTGCGTCTTCATATTGCATCCTTTCTATCTATGCTACTCTTCATCGGCGGCGGTTGTTGTTATGCTGCGCCGGTCTTATGGGGCCTTACCATGATGACTTCCCGATCGTGCACTACAACAAATTTTGCCCGGCTCTGGCGAAGGAGGGACGATGACGGCGCCACGCCTTCAGCTCGCTTCAATGCTTATACTCGTCGCTAGGGGATCTACGGATCTGGATATAATTTTATTATTTGTGATGTTCGCCGTACTGTCATGATGGTAGATGAATATGTTGAGTATTAGGTTTAGTTAGGAAATATGAGATAGACTAGGATATGTTCCGGCTTGTCTTGTACTCCAAGTTAGTCATTGTACTCCTATATATATGCCCATGAGGCTCAAGCAATACAAGAACTATTCCACCAAACCTCTCTCTTCTAACATGGTATCTATCGCAAGTCGATCCTAAACCCTAGCCGCCACCGCTTCCGCACCCGCGCTCCGCCCCCGGGGTGGTCGGCCTCCATGACCGCCGCCGAGGGCCGCGCCGCCCGTACCTAGGGTTCGTCCACCGGCCGTGTTGGTCGACTGCCCTAGAGAGTCTTTTTCCCGAGCCCTTGCTCCAGGTTTTTTTCGCTCTCTCGCCGGTCATTTTGATCGGCGTTTTTTTGGTTTTCGGATCTAATCTTAATCGGCTTGCGTCACCCGCCGCCGCCGTCGACCCCCATGCGCCTCTACTCCGTCCCTGGCGCGACCAGCCGGCCACTCCTCCGACCCGACGGCCACACGCGCCGAGGCGGCCCGTCCGGGCCAGCCGTCGTCCGCGCGTCGGTCCGCCCGTCGCCCTGCGCCGGCCGTCACCGCCCTGCTACAACCGGGACACCTGCATCACCCCGACCCGGCGGCCTCGCGACATGCGACGGCCAATCATAGTCGTCGCCCGCGCGCCGGCCCGCCCATCGATCCACGTCACCCGCCTCTGCCGTGTCTACACGGCGGCCCGACGGTCTACCTCGCCGGCCTCGTCCTCGGCAGCGTCGGGACGGCTACGTCAGGCTCGTCGGCTTCCTCAACTCGGGTGCTGCTGCTCCGTTGGTCGCTCGGGCCTCGCTGCCCAGGCGCCGGCGTTGCTTTGGCAGCCCGGGTGCCGGTGCTGACAAGCTCGTCCGCACGACGTCCCACGTTGTTCGTCGTCGTCGGCTTCATCTCGGACTCCGCCACCACCACGCCTTCACCGAGCGGCGTCCCCGACCTCGCGCGCGATCGACTTGATCACCCGCTCGCCGCCGCGATCCGCCTCATCTACGCCGCGCGACCGACCTGGCCCGTCGGTTACGCGCGCCTCCGTAGGTCATGTGAAGATCGTCCCCGAGTTCAGCGCGCCTCTCCACCGATCGAGCATCGGGCTGTCGCTGCGTCGCCCCATCGGGCCATAGTGCCGCCGCCCCGTGGTTCTCCTCGCGGTTGCATCGACTCGTGTGTCGCCGCTGCGTCGCCCCTTCGGGCCGTAGTGTCGCGATACGGGGTCCTCGCCGCCGCCCCGAGGCCGTCCCCGCGGTTGCACCGACTCGCGAACCGCCGTTGTGTCGCCCCTTCGGGCCGCAGCGTCGCGGCCCGCGGTCCCCGCCGCCGCCCAGAGGTCTTCCCGCCGTCACCCCGACCCGCCTACCGCCGCCGCGTCGCCCCTTCAGGCCGTAGCGCCGCGGCCCGTGGTCCGCTCCACCGTCACCGCGCGTTGACCTCTCGTGGTATGCGCCGCGCCGTCTTTCTTGGCGCGGGAACGCCACCGTCCGCGCCGGTCTTCGTCACACTGTCAAGGTTCTTCACCTACTTCGAGCACCGCCGCTGCACTCCTAACGCCGCCGCCGCCGCTCTTCTTTGGCCGCCGCCGCCGCTACCTTCGTAGCTGCCGCCGCCCGTCCACCCCCTTCGTCTTCGTCCAAGCACCAGCCCGTCGCCAGCGTCGCCGTCATCTACGCCGACCACTTCGTCTACTCCGACCATCGTTGGTGACATCGGCCCCGCGCCAATGGATGTCGCAATCGTCGTCGAGTTCTTCTCTGCTGGCCCTCCGACTTCTCCGACATGGCGTACAACTCGTGCAGGTCCCTCGTCTACGCATGCCCGGTGCTGGCAACACCGATGCGTGACTTCATCCACGACGTGTCCCCGGGCCTGGCAAGCCTGGTCGGCGCTTCGTCAATTTCGTCTTCGTCCGTCTACGCATGCCCAGTGCTGGTAACACCAGTGCGTGCCTTCGTCCACGATGTGTCCCCGAGCTTGGCAAACCCGCCGCGACGCGTCGTCAACAACATTTTCTTCCCGGCGCACCCCTACTTCGACACCACTGCGCCCATGCTAACTCGGCGCCCTCTTGCGCCCGCGGCTCCACGGCGACTTCCTCAACACCGGCCACCCCGACTCGACATCGACCACGGCATTCTTCGCACGGCTACCTCGACCACGGCTCCACCACCCACGCTCTCGGCTACCTCGACAAACGGCACAAAGGGCTACCGCATTGCTTGAGCAACCTCGTCGGTTTTCACTGCAGCCACGACTTCCGCGATGCGTCGACCGTTACGACTGTGGGGGGTGTCCGTCGGCTTGCCTTCGGATTCTTCTCCAGTCTCACCGTCTGCGTCGCTACCGTTGTGACTGCGGGGGGATGTTGAGTATTATGTTTAGTTAGAAAATACGAGATAGATTAGGACATGTTCCGGCTTGTCTTGTACTCCAAGTTAGTCATTGTACTCCTATATATATATGCTCCGAGGCTCAAGCAATACAAGAAGTATTCCACCAAACCCCTCTCTCTCTTCTAACAGAATATAATGTCTCGTAAAAAAGAGAGTACATCTTGCAGATGAAATACAACTATACAAGTGTGGCTAATCTCTGAATTGATCTCCCAATTTACAAGTGTGGTTTGGCCTCGAAAATTTGAGCCGGGCCAACGGACAAATGGGCAGTGCTGGTCCATTCCCAACTAGACCCAAATGGCACCTCCCAACCGAAAGAAAAGAATACGAGCAAACCAAAAAGAAAGGCATGGGGACATGGGGGTGAGCCGTGCGCGCTGCACCTGGCACGACGAGAAGCCCCCCGGTCCCCGGGCCATCGCGAGCAGCGAAAGCTGGAGGCCTGCCGCTTCCGGCGCCGCTGATGTATGCCGCTGCGGCGAGAGCGACGGCTGCCAAACACGCCCGCGCCACAGCCGGAACGTGTCGGGCCCCCCGACGAGCCTCTCCTCGCCGCGCCTAAGGACCACCGCGCCTTGAAGCCGATCGTGACGCGACGCCTCCGGCCTCTCGCGTTCGTTCTGTAGCCAACGGGGAGGAGCTTTCTAAGCCGTGGAACGTGGGAGCACGTACGGCGGAGCGCCACCACGTGCCCCGACGGGCCGAGTGGCTGGCCCGTCACGCTACAGGAGGAGTACCTCGGCCCGCCTGTACGCGACAGGTGTGCAGATGGCTGATTAATTGTGCGATCTACATCCATCTGTTGACGTGTTGGTACGAGAATGCCAGCATCTTCAACTCTTCCAGAAAGGAGAAAACGAGAGCGCTTCACGGATTTCTTGCTGGGACGGACATGAACTGCGCGGCGATTTGAAGTCTGGACGCAACGCACGGCGGTGCGTGTGGCTGGCAGATGCGTCGATAAGACCATCGCTTCCTTTCCGGGCGCTACAAGGCCTCCAGAATATATGTTGTTGTTACGCTTGCACCGATTGAGCTAAGTAGAGGAGAAAGATTATGCTTAGAATCAATGCCGCACGCTGGAGCCACCGACCCCGACGAAAAGAACGAACGAATTCATTCGCTGCCGTCCACCATTTATCATTTATCATGTCATAGAATTTCTGCTAGAGGGGGGTTTTCATGTTTTTTTCCTTTCCAAAAACACGAGGTACAATATATATGCACACATAATTTTCTTTAAGAAGCTTTCGATATATTCTTCTTCAATCAGGATGTTAACACGAGATCAGAAATAATACAAATTGCATCCAGATTCGTAGACCATCTAGTGATGATTACAACCACTGAAGCGAGTTAAAGGCGCGCCGCCGTCATCGCCCCTCCTCGGCCAAAACTTGTTGTAGTAGACAGTCGGGAAGTCATCGTGTTAAGGCCTCGTATGACCAACACACTAGAACAGCAACTGTCGTCGATGAAGAGTAGCGTAGATCGGAAGGATCCAATTTGAAAACACATGAACGAAGATGAACGACAAACAGATCCGAGCAAATACACCAAAGAAAGATCCGTCGGAGACACACCTTCACACGGTGACCGATGGTGCTAGACACACTATCGGGACGGGGGCTAGGCAAGGAGTATCTTATTCTATCTTTAGAAAGCCACCGCTGTCTCACCTTCCTGAGCAGGACAAACCCTAACAAAACTTGAAGAACTATCTAAAAACGAAGCCTTCTCGCAGGCAAGGGTCAGGATCCACCGCGCCCCCATGACCCTAAGGTCACCGGAGACGAGGCGGACCAACAACAACGTCAGCAGGAGGCAGAGAAACCCTAAAATTTTTTGGAGGCTAGGCGGCTCCGTGAGGATGCTCTATGCACATCTTTTTAACACATTACAATCGAAGATGCTTACATACACACATACAACCACATATGTACGCACCTGCACACACATTACTACCACATGAATACACACACTTATTGTTATTGGAGATTTTTCACTTATTGAAGATTTGAGCCACGGGGTTTCAAATTTGATAAAATCATCATATATGTTTCTTCATCCATAGGAATATCATCTCCTACCAAAAGAACGTATTCTTTTCTGAAATCTACCACGGAAAATCTCGAATGGAAAATCAAGCTAAAATCGTCACAACAGCACACACTAGCCGACCTGGCCACGCAGACGAGGATACAAAACTCCACAGAGAAGAAATACAAAGTCGACGC